>NC_056739.1:1605573568-1605611068 GCF_019279795.1 Protopterus annectens
AGAATTTTCAAAATAAAAATGACAGGCATTTGAATTTCAGACTTCGTATTCCTCAGAAAGTACATGGTAACACAAAACCTTTTATTCTAGCAATTTTCTAAGTTTATAAGATGAATATTTGAAATTTGTCTCTATTTTTGGGACTGTATTCCCCCATTATTGGCTTTGTCCAGGTTTTTTGTGATAAGGTCGAGAGCTATGGTGAGAACTGAATTCACTGAATATGTTTCGGGGCTGTATTCTTCCATTATTGGCTTTGTCCGGGTGTTTTGTGCTAAGAGGTTGACAGCTATGGTGAGAACTGAATTCACTAAATCATAGCCATTTAAGTTTCAGTCTTCTTCTCTTTCACAAAATAGCTGATTTGGCATAGTGGTATGTTGCTCTGACTGTTTTGCACAGGGTCCTGGGTCCAAGATTTGGCAGTGAAATGTATGGTAGTAACACAACATTTTATTCCAGCAACTTTTCAAGATTATACAAGCAATGTTTAAAATATATCCCTGGTTTTTGGGCTATTGCTCCCCCCCCAATACATTTTGGCTTTTTCCAGATTTCTTGTGCTGCAAAGTTGAGAGATACAGCTGAGTGTCTAATAGATTTTACAAAGAGCTGAGAGCTGCAGGTGAAGAGAAGTTTAGTGCTGCTTATGCTGAGTCTGCTTGCAATGTTAATAGTACAACAGGTAGTGTACTTGCTTTTGATGCAGAAGGCTGTGGGTTCTACTCCCACAATATGTAGATGCATTGCTGATACTGTGCTGTAAAGGGGGTGGATGCTGCAGTCCTTTTTGGCAGATACTTGGTAACTATGAAGCTGTTATCAGTTTGCCATCCATTCCCTGTTGAAATATTACTAGCTTATCATTTTTTAATGTAACATAGGCAATTTATTTCTCAAGGGCAACAGGCACTTCATCCGTAGATAAAACAATCAAATATAAAGTCGTTTGCTAGCAGCAGCCTCTTCATTAGTTTCAGATCTCTTTAATGTGGAATTACTTAGATGACATTTACTTCTTAAGAGATTGTGCATATTTACTGATACTGGTGGATTGTTGAAGTGTGAGTAGACTTTTATGATGGAAATGTTCTAAATTGGGCAGTTTTGTCATTATTGGCGCATGCATTTTGTTTCATTGTTTATTGGAAAAATGTTCAAAACAATAAATTTAAAACACCCTCTAACAACTGTACTGTATTATTCAAGGAATATTATTTAATACAATCAGGAAGGTGCATCAAAGAACACATGTATGTTTCATGTGCAAGGGGCCTATGATTTGAAAACAGCCCAAAGTTAATCTTTATCTGCAACTGGCAAAATGTATTTTCTTTGAATGTGGGTTTCAATGCTGTTTAGATGAATGTGAGTTTCAAGGGCAGAGAAGTTTTAATGCTAAGTCCGTTTTCATTGTGAAACAGCATTGCTTTGTTTAGCAGGTCTATTAGTGTTTGTGCTGTAAAATGCAAAATAAAACTTTCAAATTAAATCCAAATCATCACAGAAGTAAAGCAGTATGTACATTACAGTGTTTATGGTAAATGGGGCGAAATAGCCAAGTAATGGGACACTGGAATGGCTACAGGGGGGAGGCTCCATTCGACCATGATTTTGTGAGGGGGAAGGGCGGCAAACTCAAAGACAGCCCCGGCTGAACTATACCTCTCAGCTGTCCAGATGTTTTGCAGAATTAATAGATTTTTGCTTCTTATTTTTGGTTTGTTGCTCATAAAATTTATGGTTTTCTGTCAAATCATTTAGGAATGAAGTCACTAAGTAATGACAGACATTGAGTTTCAGACTTCATAACCTTCAGAAAAATTTATGCTAAAGCAAGACCTGTTATTCTATCAACTAAGTTTATACAAGAAAAATTTTTAGTACTGTTTGTATGTTTCTCCAATATATTTGGCCTTGTCTAGATTTTCTGCATTAAGAGGTTGAGAGGTATGTGCAAATAAATCGCTGTATAGAATTAGAAATATCCAAACCTCTCAACTGTCCCGAATTTTGGCTCAAAATGTTGCTCTCCCCCTAATAATCCCTCTGTAAAATAGCAATTTTGGAAGAAAACGTGAAGGCTTCGCAATTATAAATAACTGTAGTGATCAGAGTTATAAATTACTTTTATTTCAGAAATGCATGTAGATTATTTTATTTTGTCAGCTGTTCAAGTTAACAGTGCTATTATTAAAAAAGTGTCCCTTTGATAGGGTGCCAGCTGTATTGTGTGGCAATTTTATATTTTTGCAGCACATTTTTGGTCCATTTTTCATAAAATTGTGTTTTTCTGGCAGATAAGTATCAAATCATTGAATATTGAAGTTAGAAAATAATGACAGTCATTTGAGTTTCAGATTTCTTACCCTTCAGAAAATTCATACTAATACAAGACCTACTACTATTCTATTATCTTTCTAAGTTCATAAGAACAATATTTAAAAACTGTCCTTATTTTTGGGCTTTTGTCTAGATTTTTTGCTCTGAGGTTGAGAGGTATGACAAATGTGTCAAACCCATCATCGTCAGCCAGAGATATTTCAAATTGTGACATACTTGTTGCACCCCACTCCCCCATGTAGTGACTCTGGATGTGTCCAAGCAAGGCAAGGAGCAGTTATGCAGTGTAAGTGTACAGAGTATTCCCCCATCCAAAGTAAACACAAGTACAACAGTGGCTTTTCATCTGTCCTTGATTTTGCAAAATGTTCTGGTTTTCTGTTATATTTTATACTGTTGATTTATGCTTCTTATTATTCAGAAGAAGCATGCTGTCACAGTGCCCTGTTGCTCTGTGCTTAAGTAGCAATGCTTTAATGATCATCAGGTAAGTTTGTCTGAGTTTGTAAGATGCAAGTAAGCTTTAATAAGCATACTGTTAAAGAATCACCAACATTGAAAAAGCCTTTTTGTTGTTGCCATGCAGAGAATATTTACATAACTAGATAACGTATAATCTTTACGTATTGAAATGCATATGACAGTATTTATAATAAAGGACAGGATTACAGTATTTTCAGAAGCTCATTACATTTGTTGGAGACTTGCAGTCATCTTTGCAGGCTTTATCCGTAAACTGAACAGAATGTCATCTATCACATGTGGTCCATAACCTGTGCAGTAATCCTTTAAGCAATTTATCTTGAGCTTGTTTCTTGTTTGCTGTTCATTTCTTTACTTTAATTATGTTTTTCCCATGAAACATGTAGAGAGTTGTCAGGCAGCAGGTCGTTTTTGGATAAGAAACATTTTTACAAGTGGGGGGATCACAGTTATTGCTACTTTCAGCATATTACTTGGTACTTTTATAAAGCTGAATATAAATTTTAATTAGAATTGCAGTGCAAGGAGAAGTGGTTTGAGTTAAGTGCTGCTTGTTTTTTTTTATATACTTGATTTTGACTGGCATTCCAGTAATGTATTTAAAAAGTAATTTATTTTTTCATACCTCACTTTTTATTTCCATCTAGATATTAAGTAAGCTGTCATGTAGCCAATGCATTGAATATTTTTTCTTATACACTTTATTTTGTCTTGACTGGACTCTCGTAATGGCGGTTTGGCTCCCAGGGCAGCATATTTAATTAAAGTTCCAGTTGTGGTTTTGAACATAGCTCTGCCCCTTTCTACTTGGCCACACCCCCTTCCCATTGGCCCCCACCCATTCTGCTGTCTCCTGCAGCCCCCCTTTGATTTGATGTCACCAACCGTCACTGGGCATACCTCTCATCTGTCCCTGATTTTGACTCAAATTTTAGCTCTGTCCCTCTAAATTCCTCCTAAAACTAGTGACTTTTGCAGGAAAGGTGGTGACTTACACTTAATGAATAATGACAATAATTTTAAGAGTTATAGACTTCTTGTACTTCAGAAAATGTATATCAATTCATATGCTCTGATTCTTTCAATGTCTCAAGTTAATAGCAATAATATTTAAAAGTGTCCCTGATTGTCCCTGATTTTTTCTTGACTTGTGCCTGATTCTGTTGAAATTTGTCCCAGATTGGTTGACAGCTATGTTGACAGGACAAAATCCTTCTCCAGCAGGAAGAGTAAACCTGTCTGGTGGACATCTGCAATAAATAAACTCTATAATAAAAGGAAAAAAATGCTTTTCAGAACCAAGAAGGAACAGGTGCCTAATTGGAAGTAATTTCTCCTTATCCTGAACAAGCAAATAATAGCATTAGTGAAATCCTTTAAAGCAAACTTTGAGTCCAAACTAGCCACATCTGCTAAAGACAGTCACAAGGCTTTCTTTAAATATGCCTGCAATCTCAAGGGAAGCATCCAGATCTGCTCAGAAATGGTGGTCAAGGACACAACATACACAGATGCTGTATATATATAGCCAACCTGCTGGCAGACAGGTTCAGTGAAAACTTCACCCCTCTGTCCCCCATCAGTAAATCAGGACATTCCCAACATCTGCCTCCCCTCCCCTTATCTCTAGGGAGCAAGTCATCACTGCCCTCTCAATAGCAAAAAATACAGCCTCCATGGTACCCAATAACATTCCAGGCTGCATCCTACATGAACTCAGACAAGAACTTGCAGCACCATTAGGCACCCTATTCAACCAAAGCATGAGTACCAGCTTTATCCCATCTGAGTGGAGGACAGCTACTGTCATCCTTTCGCACAGAGGTGGAGCATTCACTGATTCAGGGAATTATAGATCACTCAGCCTAACTAGCCTAATCTGCAAGGTCATGGAGCAGATTATCATGGACCTCATTAACAAGGACATTGACAACCTCCAAACACTGGATCCCACACAGTATGGTGTTGTCAAGGGAAGGTCATGCTTGTTAAATTTGGTGGACCTCTCTGAGACAGTCAGCAAAGCCATGGACAAGGGGAAGACGGTGCACACCACCTACCTTTACCTGGCCAAATTCTTTGATACTATTCCCCACAGACTCTCTTAACTAGACATCAGTCCATATGTTACCAGTTGGGTAGCAAACTGGTTCACTGATAGAACCCACCTAGTCAAAATAGGGGAAGCCACCTCAAGCAGTTGACCTGTAATCAGCGGTGTTCCCCAGTGATCAATCTTGGGACCTTTGTTTTTTGGGATATACTTTTTTGAGGTGCAGGCCAAAATCAGGGGGCTATGTCTGACAAAGTTTGCAGATGACTGCAAGCTGGGTGCTGTCATCAATTCCCCTAGTCTCATCCAAACAAATGACTGGTGCCAGAAACATGGCCTCAAACTGAATGCCAAAAAATGCATCATAATCTCCTTGGAGGAAAGTGATGTCCCCACAAATTATCACATTTATAACAAGGTCCTAAGCACACAATCAGTTGTGACAGACTTGGGCAGCCAAGTTGACAGTAAACTGACTTTTTACCACCATATTGCCTCCTTTGCATGGAAAGCTTTCCACATGGTCCACCTCATTAGTAAGGGTATCTTATCCAGGGACAACATGGTCATAACATCCCTGGATTCTTCCCTTATAAGACCCATTATTAAGTACAATGCCCCTTTCAGCATGTACCTCACTAAGCACATGCAGCAGCTGGAGAGACCACAAAGGTTCCTCAGCAGGAGAATCCAGGGCCTCAAGCATCTACCCTAAACAAATAGGCTAAAGGCCCTGTCCCTCTACTCAGTCTGCTACAGAATCCTCAGAGATGACCGCTGTCTGGCATGCAAAACAATCTCAGACCCCGCCTTAATGTGACTACAGCATATCCGCAAGTCAGGTTCCACTTGACTAACCCATATGCGCGACCTCAACCTGGTCTATGACATCAATAGGACTTGCTGGCAGGACTGGTTTGTGTCCCAGAGACTCCCCCTTCTGTGGAATAGACTCCCACTCCACATCAAGCAGAGTATCTCATTAACCCTTTTTAAGTGCAGCCTGGATAACTAGATGGGGAACAGAAAATACACCCCTGGATTCCACCTGTGTCCCTGTTGGACAGGGGCATTGGGTGCTGGCTTGTCAGAATATCGACTAAATTCTTGGCTAGGCTTATAAAGGCCTAGTTCTTCCTACGATGTAGCAAGTATGGATAAACTCCATATACTGTACAAGGTGCTTTGGCCACTTTGTACTGGCACTCTCATGTAAACTAATAGAGTATAGGCACATGTCTATGATGAAGGTGATGGGCTACTAATGATGTGACAGTACAAGGGATGAGTCACAATAGGCATTTTGACAGTACATGGCAATAATGATTCTTGCATTCACTTTAATATCACACTAGTTTCGATACGGTGTTTGTGCATTAAGTATTATAATTCATTCATATGTAAACCATCGGTGTCACCAAAAACTAAAGGTTGCATAATAATGTAGTATATTATCTTATGATATCAAAAAAGGATAAACCCCATTCATACTCAGTGGGATTGCATCTGGAAATGTGTAATCTTTCTTCTTTGTAGAATGGAGGCACAAGTTGGTCCTAGGCAGCTGAACTTGATATAAGGTAATGACTTACAAAAGATATTGATTGGGTTCACTAGTGCAACACATTTTCATTACATATAACATTAACCTCAGAACAATATTAAAATCCTGCAAACATTAAAAGGAAAGCATTCCCCCAGCTACAACTTTTATCATTCAGCATCATAACTCTAGCAGTTCTCAGTCATTGCTCCTAAATGCTGACTATAGCTATCATATTACCATAATCATAATCAATGATTTTTACCTAACATAATCCATATTCCTAATGTTATTTTTCATGTGAAGTTGTGAAAGAAACTCCAGTACTCTCTGTATTCCTGGGTCCCATACAAGCAATTTTTAAAATATAAGGGTTGAATTTTTATGAAACGTTCCTTAGTAAGCTTATGTTTGGAAGCATAGAATGGCTCTGCTTTTGTAAGACATTAAATAATAGTGCTACCCATCTCCTTGTATTAGTTCTGCAGCATTGATTTACACAGTAAATGAAACATGCCTCTTCTTCACTGGGACTCCAGGAAATTAAAGTGTGTGATAGTGTACATCATAGTCCATACAAATGTATGCACATATGCAATACTGCTGCTTACAGTGATGCAGGCTTATGTATTCACACGCACACATACACACACACACACACACACACACACACACACACACACACACACACACACACACACACACACACACACACACACACTGAATATGTGAGGGCTGGGGCAGGGTATATGAATTTTGTGCATAAGTTGAAGGGACTGAGCTTCACGATAATAGGTAAATCCATGAGTCATGAAACAAGTTCTGTAATCTTACAGGGAGGGTATTTCCTATGTCACACTTCCCACACCCCCACATATTACATGTATCTTTTTTTAGATATTTTTCTTAGTTTGAATTACTGGTTTTCATTTATTTCAGTGGGAAATGGCAATTACAGTATTGCTTTAGTCTGTGTTCAGAAAAGGAGTTATATAATTTGTACATCTTTTATGAATGGTCAGGCTTGAAAGGTTTTCTACCATACTTTACAAATAATTTTAATATATTTTTTTTTAATTTAAAGAGTTTCAATTTGTTTTACTAGAGTAATGAGATCATAGTACTAGTTGTTAGTTTTTTATTTATTTATTTGTGTTTCAGTTAAATAGCAGGTCACATTTGTTTGTTTATTATGCTCCAAATCACATACTGTTGTGGTGGCTGTAATTTGGTTTATGTGGCTTTATTTAATTGTTGTTATATATTTTTTAAATTTTCATTTCTATTGGGTTGGCTTATGTGCATGGCGATTTTTACATTTTAAATGTGTATTTTCTATATATTTAACCTAAGTGTGAAAATCTGATTGGGTCTGAGTGGCTGTGATTGGTTATGCTGTTACAATCACTAATAACATTCCCAGAGACCTGGGTCAAGTTTGTGGTATACTAAGCTGCTATATGGTAGTAACTGTCATTGGGCACTTGTGTAGGGGAAGGTGAAACAGCTTCCATCCCTCAGTGATGTGGGTTACTTATCCTCCAATAAGGAGATGAGTTCAAATATATAGAAAATGCATTCATTGCCAGCATGCCAGCAGCACACAAGCCAACCTCATGGCCACCTAAATGATGGCCCCATCAGGATGGGTTTAGGATCATAGGATCAAAGGAGGTTACCAGGCTATCGACCTGGGGGTCATTTCATGCCTAGTCATTTCATCCCAATGTAATACCATAGATGCTCTAGTAGTCAATACCTAGGATTGCATTTTTTAATGACTGCCCATATGCAGGAGGGTTGTGGATGCTATCCCGGTTCCTTTTGAACAGTGTCATAAAGATGGTCTGCTTCACATGAATTGGCAGCCTATTCCAAAGATGCCACAGTTGTTGGGAGACAAATCTGTCCCTCCAGCATGTCGTATTCAAGTCGCAGGCCATATTTAGGTCCCTGGAATGGATGGCTCTTTTCCCATTTGATTTACAGATATGCAGCAAATTCATTAGGTTTGGGTTGGAGATTGTTGCGTAAGCCAGGTATAGGTCTCCCCTAATAATTCTATATGATACTGAGTATAGTGACAGGGACTTTAGCTGGTCTGTGTAAGGCACATGCTGGAGTCCCTTGATCTTCTTAGTTAGAAACTTCTGAGGTCTCTCCAATTGCTGCAGGTGCTTTGTATGGTACATGCCAAAAGGGGCGTTATACTCAATTATGGGCCTGATTACTGAAGAGTACAGAGAAGTTATAACCTCCTTTGCTCTAGAGGTGATGCCTTTGCTAATCAAAAAAATACTTCCTTACTACAGTAGACAGACACATGGTGGTGAAAGTTAAGGTCGCAGTCTACTTGTGATCCCAGATCCCTTACCACTTCATAGGTACATAGGGTATTGTTGTTAATTTGATAGTGTAAAGGGACATTGTTTTTACCAAAGGGAATGATGAAACATTTCTTTGCATTTGGTTTGAGACCTTGACTAAGGCACCAGCCATTGGTCTGTAAGACCCTCCTGAAGTATACTGACATCATTTGGGGATTCAATAATTTCACCCAGTTTGTATACATCTGCAAGTTTGGTCAACCACAGCCCCTTAGCTTTGGTCTGAACTTCTGAGAAGTATATACCAAACAGTAGGGGGCCCAGCACTGACCTTGTGACACCCCAATGGTGGCAGGTCTGCTGGTTGATGTGGAGTCACCCACTTTGATACTGTGTGTCTGATTTGTGAGCCAGTTGGAAACACATCACACAACAAAGAGGTTTGCATTCAGTTTGAGACTGTGAATAAGGCACCAGCTATTGGTCTGTGTAAGACCCTCCTAAAGTATACTGATCTTATTTGGGGATTCAGTAATTGCATCCAGCTTGCAGTCATCAGCAAACTTGGTAAGCCATAGCCCCTTAGTTTTGGCCTGAACTTCTGAGAAGTATATACCAAACAGTAGGGGGCCAAGCACCGACCCTTGTGGCACCCCGCTAGTGGCAGGCCAGCTGATGAATGTGGAGTCACCCACTTTGATAATGTGTGACTGGTTTGTCAGCCAGTTGGCAACTCATCTTACAACAAAGGGATTTACATTCAGTTTGCTAAGTTTATCAGTATTGCCTGAGTGAGGGATTGTGCCAAAGGCCATTGCTAAGTCAAGTAATGCTGTGTGCACAGATTTGCCCTCGTCAATGGCCCTGGTCACATTTTCAAAGAAGTCCTTCAGGTTTAACAGGCAGGATCTGCCCTTGGCAAAGCTGAATTGTGTCAGATCCAGAGTTTGGCGGTCATTTATGTCTTTATTTATAAGGTCCATGATGATACGTTCCATGGCTCCAGATGAGGCTGGTCAGACTTATGGGTCTATAATTCCCTGGGTCTGTAGCCAAGCTATCTTTGTGGAGAGGAATAACTGTTGCTCTTCTCCATTACACTGGAACAAAGCCAGTGTTTAGGCTATGATTAAATACGGTACTTAGTGGCGATGCTAGTTCATGTTTTAGCTTGTTTAGAAGACAGCCTGGGATGCCATCTGGTCCCATAGAGGCTTTTTGCCATAGACAAGGCTTTAATGAACTGCTGTTTCGATATGTAGG
This sequence comes from Protopterus annectens, assembly GCF_019279795.1. Taxonomy (NCBI): domain Eukaryota; kingdom Metazoa; phylum Chordata; order Ceratodontiformes; family Protopteridae; genus Protopterus; species Protopterus annectens. The sequence goes on from NC_056739.1 coordinate 1,605,583,581, forward strand.
GTGGGATGGGGGGAGTTGGGGTCAAGGTTTGAGATAAGCTTGGAGGGGATAGGGGAGTGAAATTTTCACCAAATCTGTCCACTAGCAAGTTTGCTATCTCAGTGGGATTAGTGTGTGTGATACCATTAGTCACTAGTTCAGCACATGCTTGGGTCCTACCTTTTAAGCTACATACATAGCTGTAAAAGGCCTTAATGATTATCCTTGGCTATAATTGTTAAGTTTTTCTAAAGGTTAACCCTAGAGGATTCACCCTTGTGTTTCTGCAGATGACTCCCACCATGGGAAAACAAATCAGTGTAAGTTCAGTTTGAGAAGGTTTTATGGCTGCCAGTTAAAGGGGATAAAAAGGACCTAGAAAAAATTGTTTTTCCATCATACACATCATTTGGGAGCTTAAATCTCTACTGCCAAAAGGAATGGAAATTTCATACATGACTTAGGCAAACTGCTCCCATAAAATGACTAAGGCAATTTCCAGGATGTGTGTTGCAAGGTTATGTACACTGGTAGCTAACATACATTCAGTTATTTCCTTACAAGTGTTAATACTGTGTGTGTGTGTGTGTGTGTGTGTGTGTGTGTGTGTGTGTGTGTGTGTGTGTGTGTGTGTGTGTGTGTGCATGTGTGTGTGTTTGTGTGTGTGTGTGTGTGTGTGTGTGTGTGTGTGCGTGTGTGTGTGTGTGTGTGTGTGTGTGTGTGTGTGTGTGTGTGTGTGTGTGTGTGTGTGTGTGTGTGTGTGTGTGTGTGTGTGTGTGTGTGTGTGTGTGTGTGTGTGTGTGTGTGTGTGTGTGTGTGTGTACAGCAATTTGTTATACGCAGCATTTTATCATAGAGGATTAAGACAGTAACTTGCTAGTCTCAGCCTAGTTTGTCTACCTAGTTAACAAAACACACGAGTAAAAATTAATAATGAAGTACTACATAATTGTATGTCACAGTTGTTTTCTAAATAGACTTGTCATCTGTAGAAGCACTAGTGACACAAAGAGAACACGTATGGGAAACAACAAACATCTTCTATCTCATCCTACCACTTCCTATTTGACTGGCTAAATTTTTCTCACTAAACTCAAAAAAAATCCTTCTGCTAGTCTTAACAGCATATAATACTTCTGAAATAGATAAGCTGCCTCTCATCTGAATATTAAACATATTCCCTGAAATATTCAGGTCCTCTGTAATGTCATTTCCACCTTATTTCCACAGAACTTAGCAATACTTGGCATCCTCATTCTGTATTTCAGAAGTGATTTTCTTGCATCCAGTGTCATTTAGGCAAAACTAAGAACTTCTATTTCAAAAACTGCATTTTTAAAGATACTTAATGGAATTGCTGTAGATTTCTTCATTTATTTGTTGCATTTAAGTATAATTTAAACTGAAAAGTCACTCTTCTTGCTATTGGCTTCCTTGTCTTGAAATCACATTTTAAGTGCTGTCTAGCTAGTTGTTTAATGTTACTTGTGGTAGCATTCCAATTGTATTTATTTATTCATTTACTGCCATTTGATTACCAGGAAAGTCTTACTGGGTAGAAGCCTATTTTTATTGGAGGCTTGGGGAGAAAAGCTTCAAATTTTTACAAAACATTTTAAGAACAATAATCTTCAAAAATAAAACAAAAACATTTGCAGTTTGAATAATTACAACAAATTAGACATATTGTAAAAAACATTGGTTAAGAACTGATGCAAAGTATATGATAATCATTTAATATTTAGACAAATTTTAGACACTTTGTAGAAAAAATATAAGATAGTCTGATACAAATATGAATTGCAATTAAAGTGAGGGAAAACAGGCTTGTGGTATATTTAGAAAGAAAGTCAGGGAAGAGAAATAGATAGCCGTAAGGAAGTAAGTGAAGAAGGGAGAGTAAGAAAGTATAAGGAATGAAAAGGTACTTGTTCACATTTAGGGATAGAGCTTATCTTGGGTTTGAGCAAGAACAGATCCAGATTTTAGCTAGAAAGTCTTTGAGTGTTTTTTAAAGATGGAAGGGAGGGTATAGGCCTTAACAATCTTGTATGACTACAGAAAATGCCCAGCAGATTTTTTAGGTTTGTAGATAGACAGGAGTTTTGTTGTCACTTGATCACAATGACCAACTATGAATATTGTTATGTATTGTTATGTAGAATGTTTTTTTTTAGTGCTGGACAGGCAAATGGATGCTGGATAATTAAAGGTGGTAAGAATGTGTTGCAGTTCTAACCAATTTAGTTTTTTTTAGTGTCATACAGTGATGGGTTCTGAAAGGGTTATGTGTTGCAAATATAGCGACTTTGTTATAGCACTGTGCAAGATTTAATTTTTGTGAAGCCTTATTAAGGGTGGGATCACCATAAAGAAGAGTCGGGAGGAGATACGTAGTGCCAAGTGTAGCATTAGCTGCCCCACTGAGAACGTTCTGGGCTCTGTAAAGCAGTCCTAGTTTTTGATGAGTTTTTCTTATGCAATTTTGTGTATGCAGGTCAAATGTAAGGTTATCATCTACTATCACCCCTAATAGTTTTCATTCAGAAGTGACTTCAATGGTTGTATTATCAAGAGAGAGGATTTAAATTTTGTTTTTCATGACAGATGTATTTGTGGGAAACAAAAGTAGTAGTTTTGTCTTTTTTCGGTTGACCATGAGTTGTAAGTTAAGAAGCCATGTTTCAGTGGCTGTTAAAACTTTCTGAGTAATTTTTGGAGGTGTATCATGTTGTCAGATGTATAAATGAGAGTGGAATCAACTGAGTATTCTATTAGGGTCACCTGTTCTTTGGAAGTATAGAGGGCATTGGTGAAAATGTTAGAGGCGGGGACCAAGAATTGAACCACAGAAGGGTGGACCACCATGATGTGAACTAAATACCTCTCAACGATATGATGGACCAAAGGAAGGTTGGTATATTGTGTGTGCAAGAGACCAGATGGAAGGGAAGCAAGGCTAGGTGTATCGGAGGTGGGTTCAAATTGTTTTATCATGATGTGGATGGGGGGAAAATGGCATAGGGGTTATCCTGAAGGAACAGTATGCTAAGAGTGTTTTGGAGGTGAAAACAGTGTCGGATAGAGTGATGTTTATGAAGCTGGAAATTGATGGTATAATGATAAATGTTGTTAGTGCATATGCTCCACAAGTTGGGTGTGCGATGGATGAGAAAGAAAAATTCTGGCGTGAGTTGGATGAAGTGGTGATGACTGTACCCAAGGGTGAGAGACTGGTGATTGGAGCAGATTTCAATGGGCATGTTGGTGAAGGGAACAGAGGGGATGAGGAAGTGATGGGTACGTATGGTGTTAAGCAAAGGAATGCAGAAGGTCAGATGGTAGTGGATTTTGCTAAAAGGATGGACATGGCTGTGGTGAATGCGTATTTTAACAAGAAGCAGGAGCACAGAGTGACATACAAGAGTGGAGGAAGCTGCACATGGGTGGATTATATCTTATGTAGAAGGGCCAGTCTGAAGGAGATTGGAGACTGTAAAGTGGTGGCAGGGGAAAGTGTAGTTAGGCATTATAGGATGGTGGTTTGTAGGATGACATTGGTGATCAAGAAGAGGAGGATGGGTGTGAGGGCAGCACCATGGATCAAATGGTGGAAACTGAAAAAGGGTAATTGTGAGGTGGAGTTCAGGGAAGAGTTAAGACAGGCACTGGGTGGCAGTGAAGAGCTATAGAATAGCTGGGTAACTACAGCAGAGCTAGTAAGAGAGATGGCTAGAAAGGTGCTTGGTGTGACATCTGGAAAGAGGAAGGAGGACAAGGAGACCTGGTGGAGCAATGAAGATGTACATGAGAGTATACAGAGAAAGAGGTTGGCGAAGAAGTGGGATTGTCAGAGAGATGAAGAAAGTAGACAAGAGTATAAGGAGATGAGCTGCATGGCAAAGAGAAAGGTGGTGAAGGCAAAGGATAAGGCATATGAAGAGTTGTATGAAAGGTTGGACACTAAGGAGGGAGAAAAGGACCTGTACCGATTGGCTAGACAGAGGGACCGAGCTAGTAAAGATGTGTAGCAGGTAAAGGTGATAAAGGAAAATGAGGGAAACATACTCACAAGTGAGGAGAGTGTGTTAAGCAGATGGAATGAGTACTTTGACGGGATGATGGATGAAGAAAATGAGAGGGAGATAAAGTTGGATGATGTGCGGATAGTGATACATGAAGCACAGTGGATTAGCAAGGAGGAAGTAAGGATAGCTATGAAGAGGATGAAGAATGGAATGACTGTTGGTCCAGATGACATACCTCTGGAAGCATGGAGGTGTTTAGGTGAAATGGCAGTGGAGTTTTTAACTAGATTGTTTAATGAAATCTTGGAAAGTGAGCGGATGCCTGAGGAATGGAGAAAAAGAGTTTTGGTACCGATTTTTAAGAATAAGGGTGATGTGCAGAGCTGCAGTAACTACAGAGGGATTAAACTGATCACTCACAGCATGAAGTTATTGGAAAGAGTAGTGGAACTAGGTTAAGAAGGGAGGTGATGATTAGTGATCAGCAGTATTGTTTCATGCAAGCAAAGAGCACTACAGATGTGATGTTTACTCTGAGAGTGTTGATGGAGAAGTACAGAGAAGGTCAGAAGGATTTGCATTGTGTCTTTTTGGACTTAGAGAAAGCATGACAGGGTGCCTAGAGAGGAGTTGTGGTATTGTATGAGGAAGTCGAGAGTGTCAGACAAGTATGAAAGAGTGGTACAGGATATGTACGAGGGTAGTCTGACAGAGGTGAGGTCTGCGGTGGGAGTGACGGATGTGTTTAAGGTGGAGGTAGGATTACATCAAGGATCAGCACTGAGCCCTTTCTTATTTGCAATGGTGATGGACAGGTTGACAGACGAGATCAGACAGGAGTCCTCGTGGAATATGATGTTTGCAGATGACATTGTGATCTGTAGTGAGAGTAGGGAACAGGTGGAGGAGACCCTGGAGAGGTGGAGATATGTTCTAGACAGAAGAGGAATGATGGTCAGCAGGACTAAGACAGAATATATGTGTGTGAATGAGAGGGAGTATAGAGTAATGGTGAGGATGCAGAGAGTAGAGGTGGCAAAGGTGGATGAGTTTATGTACTTGGGATCAACAGTTCAGAGTAATGGTGAGTGTGGAAAACAGGTGAAGAAGAGAGTACAGGCAGGATGAAGTGGGTGGAGAAGAGTGTCAGGAGTGATTTCTGACAGATGAGTACCAGTAAGAGTGAAAGGGAATGTCTACAAGAGGGTAGTGAGACCAGCTATGTTATATGGGTTGGAGACAGTGGCATTGACAAAAAGGCAGGAGTCAGAACTTGACTTAGCAGAGCTGAAGATGTTAAGATTTGCACTGGGTGTGACAAGGATGGACAGGATTAGGAAGAAGTATATTAGAGGGTCAGCCCAAGTTGGAAGGTTCGGAGAAAAAAGCCAGATAGGCAAGATTACATTGGTTTGGACATGTGCTGATGAGGGATGCAGAGTATATTGGGAAAAAGATGCTAAGGATGAAGCTGCCAGGTAACAGGAAAAGAGGAAGGTCTAAGATAAGGTTTATGGATGTGGTGATAGAGGACATGCAGGTGGTTGGTGTGACAGAGCAAGATGCAGAGGACAGGAAGAAATGGAAACAGTTAATCTGCTGTGGTGACCCCTAACGGGAGCAGCTGAAAGAAGAAGAAGATCCTTCAGAAAATGCATGCTAACACAAATTCTGTTATTCTAGCAACTGTCTAGGTCTATAAAAGCAATATTTAAAATCTGTCCTTATTTTTGGGGTTTTGTTCTCCCATTATTTTAGGCTTTGTTCAGATTTCTTGTGCAAGAGTTTGAGAGGTATGGCGGTATGTTAGTAATACCCTAGTAGGGCAGGAGGCAGATTTGTCAACTAACTTGGTCAGGCTTGACCCGGTAACTTGGTTATAGGAGGCAAGAGCCTGGATCCTCACTAACTACCAGACTGCTAACAGAATTGTGAGTTTCAGTTTCAGTACATTTTCATGAAATTATTAGTTTCAGCACATTTTCAAAGGATTATGAGTTTCTGTGCATTTTCATGAACTCTGAGTTTGAAGGGAAGACAAGTTTAATGTTGCTCATGCTAACTCTGTTTTCAATGTGAAAGTGTTTTGTTTAGGAAATGGCAGTCATTGTTTGCACTGTAGAATCTGAAAGCAGTGTTAGTCGCATAATTAACTTTGGTACAGAAGGCTGTGGATTCTACTCTCACTCCATGCAGATGGAGTGCTGGTAATGCAGTGCCCTTTTGATTGCTGATCATTTGGTGCAATTTAAGGAGGGATAGGGGTTCTGCACTCCTGAGTGTGCCCTCATTTGTATGAGATGCCTAGTAACTATGAACTTGGCAATTTGTCAGTCATTGCAATATTAATGGTTACCAATTTTTTAATGTAACATAGGCACTTTAATTCTTCAAGAGCAGCAGGCATTGCATTTGTAGATGAAACACTGAAATGTTAAGTTGTTTGCCAGTAGCAACCTCTTCAATAGTTGCATTTTTTAAGGTGGAATTATTTGGAAGACTTTTACTTCTGTAGAAATTATACTTATCTACTGATATTGGTGGATTGTAATGACAGATGTCTGAGTAGCCTTTTATGGTTGGAATTTTTTGAAATGGGTAGTTTTGCCATTATTATAATAAAGAAAGGGTACTGCCTAATGCAAAAGTACAGATATCAGTAACAAGTAAAAACAGTATTCAAAACGAAATGCTGTACAACAATGGCCAATGAAGTAAAGTTCTCTTGGAGAATAGGTAGTGTGGTTAAATGATATAAAACTTTAAAGTGCAACATATATAGCTTCAAAGTATCCAATCTTTTTGGTCTGATATACAAAGTATACACACTGAAGATGTAGTAGCTGCTATGTGACTGTGATGAACTGTGATAACAGCTTAACCAGTCTAACAGATCAAATAAAAGCTTCTAGCTTTAATAGCAGTTAAAATCCTTTTATTAAGACCAAAAAGATTGGATACTTTGAAGCCATCATAAGACTGGAAACTTTGGAGCCATCATTTCGCTATGGTATAACTGCATTTACAGCGTGAATATCTTGTAAGTGCATTTAATTTAAGTACTGGAAATGTATGCAAGTTTTTGCTATATATGTTGCACTTTTAAGTTTTATATCATTTAACCACACTACCAATTCTCCAAGAGAACTTTATTTCATTGGCCATTGTTGTACAGCGTTCCATTTTTAATAGTTTTGCCATTATTGGTTCATACATTTTGCTTCATTGCTTACTGAAAGAATGTTCAAAACTACACACTTAAAACACATTCTAACAAGTGGTGCTGTATTATACAAGGAATATAATTTAATACAATCAGGAAGGTGAATCAAAGAACATATACATATATGCATGGCCCTAAAAATGCATGCAAGGAGCTTATGGTTTGAAAACATCCCAAAGGTAAACAATGCTCCACTGGCCAGATGCATTTTCTTTTGAATGCGGATTTTAATGCCATTTCAATGAATGTAAGTTTCAAGGGCAGATACGTTTACTGCTCATACTAAGTGTATTTTCATTGTGAGACTGTATGTGATGTTTGTATAGCAAATGATTATCAGTGTTTGTGCTTTTTTATTTTAATAGCTGTATTCATTGTAGAAGTAAATAAGAAAGCAGTATGCACACTGAAATGTTTGAACAGTGCGTATCATAACTGGGAAGAAATAGCCAAGTAATGGAACACTGGAATGGCTGGTGAGGGGGCTGCTGTGGGGAGGGGGTGGAGGTAAGGGTTTGCTGCAGAAGGAGCTGCCCTGGGGAGGCCCCAGTCTATTACTCTGCCTAGTCCCCCATTTGACCTTGATCTGTCTCTGGTCCAAATGCATTCAAAATGTTATTAGTTATATTCAAATGTAAAATGTTTATAGCTGACAAGGCTGGCGCATGAGGTGGGTCATATATGTAAATATGCATCTAGATGGTCATATACTAATGTGCATTTATTTTTATTAGTTTATTTATCTATTTCAAAGGAAGTGGTGAGTGATACAGCAATTACATGTGTTTTTCCCCTACTCCCATCTAACCAATGCATTTCATTCTACGCAAAATTTATAATAAGCTCAGTCTCAGTCAGGAGCAGCTTGTGGTACTGGACTGCTGGGCTGCACTCCCCCCAACTTCCTCCAAAAAAAAAAGAAAAGAAAGTTTAATTGTTAAACTTTACACACTAGTAGTAGTTTGAACTGCAAGCTAGTGTATAAATCAAATGTGATTCTATGAAGAACTAGGAACAACGCACATGCGTGCTCAGGTTCTGCTTTAAAACAATGATAAAAGGAAAAGAAAACTGTCTTTTTAGTCTCTGAACTCTTTTAAAAACAGTCCAGATTGAGAAGGCACTTATTTTATTGATTGTTTCAACATTTCTCAGTTTATTTTATTTTAATCAATTTTCCCTATTTTTCTTAAGAATTTCAATATCCCACACTAGTTAGTGAAAATGGGCAGGTAGTTCTGATGGTGCCAGAGTGCAATTTTTGTCCCACTCTGCCCCTGGGCATAGGAGTTCTTCTTGTAGGAGATAGTCTAGCAATTGTTTTTGAATACATTTTTCAAGTATTTTGGTGAGGGGAGGTAAGATTGCTGTAGGTCTAATGTTATTAATGTCTGCTGAATTTCCTCCTTCATTCAGAGGAATAATGAGTGATGTTTTCCAGAGAGAGGGAATGCGGGATTCCTGGACTGACCTATTTAAAAGGATTGAGACAGAATAGGCAATGCTATTGGCTGCTATTTGTAGGTACTCACTAGGTAGGTCATCAGCTGAAGAAGAGTATGGTTTAAGTTTGTTTAATAGTAGTTTTATATAGAATGTTGGCACAGGTTTGAAGGTGAAAGCGGATGTGGTGATATGTGGCTGTTGGGCAGGGTTGGGATTAGATGCTGAGAAAAACTTAGTTAGAGATGCTATACTATCTATAAAATAAGAGTTGAACTGTATTGCAGTTTTAAATGGTGAGTAATTGGGAGAGGGGTTTAGGCATTAAGTTTTTGCCAGGATGTAAGATTTCTTTAATGTATGTATGGCATTTTATAGGGTTGGGTTTAGCATTATTCTGAAAGTTATTATAGTAAAGTTTTTTTGTCTTCATTTTCTTAGTACATTTGTAAAGCATTCTGAAATGTTCAAAATACTGAGGTGTTTTATAATTTTGTCATTCTTCCTATGCTTTATCTGTATCCTGCGTTGGCATGCTACTCTTTGGATAGGCAAATTGCATTATTTGCTTTCAGTCTCATTCTTGTAGGAGGTGTAAGGCTATTTAGGATATTTCGAAAATTTGTATTAAATTAAATCACAACATTGTCTAAGAGGATGATTTTTTTAGGAAGTTCCAGTTAATAGATGATAGGGTATTAATAAACATTTCTGCATTAAACCTGGAAAGTTTATGTGTTGTATGATAAATATGCTGTTTAACTGGGTCTGTGAGATGTCTAGTGATACAGTATAGCTGTATTTTCACCAGGAGGGATATAAAAGAGAGTAATGCATATTTGTTTACAATTGTTTATAAGCGCGGTGGTGGTGCTACGGTTGTTAGTGGCCTCACAGTACTCACAGGCGGCGAGTCGTTCTGTTCTCCAGCGTCTGCTAAGCTGTGTGGGTGTGTACATGACGTAGGCAGATTGCCTTATCAGGGCTTGGGCATTGGCATCAGGGCTGGCGTAAAATCTACTGCTAATCATTAGCAGACCGGAGTTCCGCTGTGGCGACCCCTAACCGGGAAAAGCCGAAAGATACAACATATTGTTGAAAGCAATAAGAAGCTCTACTGAACTGAATTTTCATGCTGGTTTCCTGTAACAGGAAATGTGGTAGGTGATGGGAGATTTTAAAGCAATACCACCACCTTTCCTCTTTATACTGTCATTATGGATGATATTATTGCTAGGAGGTATAACTTTGGAGTTGTTCATGGTGGGTTAAAGCCAAGTTTCAAGTTGCAGCAAGTACATCAGGCTTATGTTGAATAATCCAGGCATGTAGTTCAGCAGCTTTATTTCTTATATTTCTAACGTTTATTGCAGCAAAAAAATTAGATCATCAAGTTTCGGGATTGGTTGTTGCTGGGTTACAGAAGTGTGTGGGAGAGAATTATTGTTGCGTTCATTGTGATAGGTGGAGCCAGGATTAGGGTTTATATCTCCTCCTAGGAAGGTTTTAGTATAATGGGGAATTATGCATACTTGTATGGAGAGGATTCTTGCACTAAATTTAGTTTTGGTTTGAGTTGAAGTGCAGTTAATCAGCTTATATTTGGAACAGAGGTGAGGAACAATATTAAACAGGTTTGCTGAAATGTGTGGAGAATGTAAAGAGAAAGTACAGATAGGTTGTTGAGACAGAGTTGGAGAGATGTTACGAGATTTTATTTAAACATGATAGGATGAAAGATGGCACAGTAGGAGGAGAAGAATAAAGAATTAGCTGAAGAGTAGCATAGTTAAGCACAGGGATCTGTGTTTAATAGATGTCAGGTGGTGTGGAAGTAGCAATGAGGAAGAAAACGAGAAGTTGCTGGACAGTAGGAGATTCAGTAATGGTGGATTCTGAAAGCTGGAAGATGATAGGTAAGGACAGAAGTATTTTCTATTAAAGAAGAGAGATAGGTTGTTTAGTTTCTTCTCTTAAATGTAAGGAATAGATGATTATTAAAAGGCTAGAGTATAATGATGTAGTCATAATAATAAGAAAAGAGGATTTGTTTGGGAAAATAAAGATATAATGTGGAATAGATAGGTACTATCAGGGAGGCTTGTAACTATAAATGCATATAGTGCAAAGCAGTATGGGAGTGAGAAAGATAGCTGAGAATGGGGATAAACATTAAATAGAGATTAGGAAGAAGGAAACATGAAACAGAAGTGTATGTATAGAAGTAGAATGGTCATTTGGTGAGGGTTTGGGAGTAAGAGTCACAAGTGAAATTTGTGTGCAGGAAGTATAATATTAGAGAAACAGGGGGTGGGTGGGAATTGGTAGTAGGAAAGGGGCACAAAGCAAAGCTGAGCTGGTTTCCCACCCTCAGGTCAATTTATAACTGAGAGTAGTCAGTTTATAGCCAGAAGAAAGCAGTTAACAAAGATATACAAGTAAAGCAGGTTGCCAGTCATTTTCTGAGCCTAAATAACTGGCATATGCAGTATGGTCTACTGGTGAAGTAAACGGGTACAGTACCCAACTTAGTATGAGACCCTCAAATGGGACACACAATTTCACAGAGATTTCCAATCACAGAGCAGGCATGTATTTTTATCTGATTAAAGGACATACACAGCAAGGTTCTTTATGATAAATATGCTTACATTAAACAATGACAAAATTGTCTGTAAATTTACAGGTGTAGGGCCTGGTGGCAGAGTTCCTGCAATATCCAGGTCAGATGTAGTGATCACAGACTTTTAAACAATGACAAAATTCTCAGTAAACTTATACTTGTAGGTCCTGGTGGCAGAACTCATGCAATATTCAGATCAGATGTAGTGATCACAGGCTATTAAACAATGACAACATTCTCAGTAAACTTATAGGTGTAGAGTCTGGTGGCAGAGCTCCAGCAATATCAAGGTCAGATGTAGTGAGCACAGGCTACTAAACAATGACAAAATACTCACTAAACTTAAAGGTGCAGGGTCTGGTAGCAAAGCTCTTGCAATAAAAGGAGATTTGTAGCAATCTTTTTGTATTTTCTTTATTTTACAAAGACTGGATTATTCATCTAGTGGCAGTAGGTGGTAGCCTGGTCTATCTGAGTTAGGGAAATGGATAGAAGGGCTCTGAATGTCATTGATTTATTGGCCAGATGGTCTGCTAGTTAGCTTACTGAGTTTGAAGTGCCTGTATAAATTTGGTGCATGTCATGGAGCTGCGTATAATGCAGCAGTGGTAAGTAGTGCCCTGTATAGATGCAAACACCACTAAAGTAAATTTTTGCTATAATACTACCCCTGTAGCTATACACATTAACTCAGTGAGTGTCAATTAATTATTTTGCAAGTTGAGAACCGTAAAACAGCTAGTTTGTGCATAGAGGAGCAGTGTCCTTAAATTTAGTATTATATAGCATAGTCTAGCCTCTAATCCCAAAAGTACCATAAGTAGCCTGCTGTTAACCTCTCCTGCAACACACCATTGTAGCTCACATAATGACTTACCTAACATCATGGATATTCACATTCCTAATTTCTCTGCAGCCAGTTTAGTAGATATTGATATCTTGAAACAATGTAGCAATTATCTCATATTTACTAACAGGCATTCAATCCTTAAATAAGCAGATACATATGAGAGGATTTATATACACAATGGATTGGAGGCAAAATTATCCTGTACCAGCATATGTAATAACAATCAGGTTGTCAGAAAAACATATACTACTCCCACAACATATAGTATGAACCTCACACATAGACCAACTTATGCTGATGCACTTAACTGCAATTTTCCAAGACTTCAAAGACTTCTCAGGCATTCCACTTGCAAAAATTATCCTCAGCAAACTAATAAGCACTCAACAGAGGCAACACCGAACTCTACACATACACCTACACCCAGTGGCACCTCAGCTGCAAAGTCCATAAGGTAAGCCAACACACTGCCCAGGATTCTAGTCATAGGGGACTTCATTGTGCAACATACTAATGCCCCACTCACCAGACTAAACAAAGAGAAAATAAAAGCCAGTTGCCTAAAAGGATCCAGGATCCCTGAAGTTAAGCATATTCTCAAGTCATTGCACCACAGGTACCAGTATAATGCAGTCATAGTCCATGTAAGTGCACCTCCATAGACTATATAAAGAGAGACATTATGGAGCTCTCAGATTATGTATCAAGCTCTTATTTGCCTAGCAATGAGCAGCATTTTAATTTCACCAAGGATGATAGTACAATATGAAAAAAAGATGATTGTATAATTGGCTTCGTTTCTGGTGTCATTCTAGGGGGCATACAATATTTGTTTACATGGGAGGGTATGGTTAACAAACCACATTTCTTTGCCAAGGATGGCTATACCTGTTCACCTAGGCTTTTGAATATTGGCTAATATACTGTCCTCCCCATAGAGCCTTTTTTAGGCAATGCCAAAGTGGCAAACTTTCCATCATAGCAAAATCAACCTAAGGTAATCTATCTATGTTATTGCTCAATACCAGGAGTTTTAACAAGCTTCACTACCTACAAGCCTTCCTTACCTTGTAGAATGCAAATACCTGTGCAGTCACCAAAACATGGTTTAAATACATGGGGAGTAGACTGGTAGTGCATGGTTTCAGTGCCTCCTACACATTTATACCCACAACTAGACAGGCAGAGACTAAAGTTGGAGGTGTCTTGATTTACATCAGCAGCAGACATAACTCTAGGATGGTTAAAAGGATGATGCTCTGGGATTTCATGTGCAAATTACCACTGACAAAGTTCCTTACCATATCCTGGCGAGCTAAAGGTCACCTTGGATATTCCATGAAACCCATAGCTCATACTTAAACCTACTGGAGACACTCAACATTCATCCAAATAACATATCCATGGGGGACTTTATTTACCCTTCTATAGATTGAGAGTCCTACATGGCCTCATATTTGTAGGCACAGAGAGACCTGGATTTTGTAAACACAAATGTCCTAGACCAAAGAGTGCATACATCCACTAGACATACAAAATATTGGAGCTAGTACTCACTAATATGGTTGAACGCTGCAACCCTTCAAACCCACCAACCCCCCGCACACATATCTTGTCCTTTCTGGTAAGGTCAGGTAACTAAGCTGTCTCCTTCAAAATAAAATTTGGTAAATTTAGTAAACCTTTTAACAATTAGAAACTATTTGAAACCAAACTGCCTTTTATTACCTAACTGATAACCTGTCAAAATATCAAGGCACTGTAAAACCCAGAAAACACAGCAACCTATGCAGAATGGTTCACAGAAACCTTGTGCATCCATGCCAATGATTGCACAGAGGCTGCTGTACCTACCAGAAGTAAGCTCATAACAAACTTAAAATACAAACCACCTCAATGGAATCCAAAATTAAACAGGTAGTACAACAAAAAAGTCATACTTAAAATTTGGAAGTATAATGCCCAAAAATATAAAAGTTGTCTCATCAAACCATATAGACAAGTAAGAGGGTTAATTAGGGCCAAGGACAACCATACAACCTTCTTTAGCTATGTCAGAAACTTCTAGGGCAGCACACAACAGTGTGTCAAAATGAGTTGTAAATGGAGCCACATTCACAGAGCCAGGAGATATAACAAACCTACTGGATGACAAATTCAGCTTGAACTTTATCCCCATTAACTCCCAAATCACCCTCCCATGAAATATCATTAAAGATAACCCCTCCATCTATCAGTAGGGAGCTGGTACTAGCTGTACTCTGTAAGGCCAAAAACATGGCATTGGTGCACCACAAAAATATCTCAAGATACCTCCAAAATGGCCTAAAATATTACCCATTATGGCCACTGGAGTCATGAATCAGCTATAGCCACCAAACAGTCTTTGTGCCACACAAACAGGGGACATCCACTTGCCCAAGGGCAAACCATCAACGGATCCTGGGAATTACAGATCCATTATTCTGACTAGTCTCATATGCAAAATCATGACATCTAGGTCCAGATAAATCATTATGCCACTGTATGTGACCCTCATCAGATGCATCACTGAGTATGATGCAACTGTGGCATGTACCCGACCAGGCACATGCAAGAGCTGAAATATCTACAGATGTTCCTCGCAAAAGGAATACAGGGTGTAAACACAATGTTTTATGCATATCCTATCAAAGCCTTATTGCTATACTCTGTCCCCTAGAGACTGCTGAGGGGTGATCTATGTCTGGCATACAAAGCATCCTTGGATCCCACTCTGACAGACTTTTTGCACATCCACAGAATTAACAGCATCAGAACTACTAGACCTAAAACTCGCTTATGACATAAACAGGTCATTTTGGAGGGTCAGTTATGTACCAAAGAGAATTCCCATTATCAGGAATAGGCTCCCGTCCAAGTGAAGCAGAGCCAACCATAACCCTATTGATGCGTAACCTGGACCAGTGGAAAGGAAAATGGAAATTCACCCCAGTCTGGCACCTGTGTATCTGACAAACAAAAGCAGACATTAAATCATGACCTAGCTAACATATACCTGTTAAAATAACTTTAAGGCACAATAACTCATGGGATATATTTGGGCTGTATGGCTAGGCTTATAAAGGCCCTAGTCGTCATTGGCCTATTATGAACCTATGAATCAGTGAGGGTACCACCTTGTAGCATAACACACCACTTTATGGTATGCAACTGCAAGAGAAGTATTGACCAGAGGAAGTCTCCCTATACCACAGGAACTGATTGGAAAATTTCCCTCCTCCTTAATCAGCATCAGTTGACATACAGTGTTTTTTTTATTAATAGCTTTTCTACATAAAAAGACAGGTGAAAAAAATGATGCCCATTGTTCTGTTTAATGGTAGAGAAAGCTGGAACCTTGGCTGTGATCCAGGCAGCTCAAGATCAACTAGTTTTTCAAGCACTAGAGGAGCCGATAAGAGGGGTAGGAGTGAGCAGCCATTGCTGGCTCACCCATCATGCAGAAGAAATGCAGTGTGGCCCACTACATTGCTAGCACTTACTAAAGAGGCAAATATATGGCATGCAGTTTCTGGGCTAGGGACAAATACTCAGTTCCTCCAAGCTGCTTTTGTTCATTTACCTTTATGGGTCATAGGCAAAAATACACACACTCGCTGATAAGGTACAGCAGGCCCACACCTCAGTGAGTATGCACAACAGACTATAGGGGATGGGTTAGTGACAAAAGCGGCAAAAAACAACATAACTACTTGAACAGTGGCTATTGTGACTGGTTCTCACTCCAGTGTTGTGAAAACAATAGACATGGTTTTGATGGTGGTTAGGTAGCCAGCAGACATGGCTGAAAGAGAAAAAAATATAAAACAATGATATCTACTGTACAGGTTTTTGACTAAATGAAAAATTTAGCACTCTGTGACTACTTTGTAGAGCAAAATACTCTGGTCAACTGATCCAACTGCATCATGTGATTGCAAATTATTCCATGATATTTACTGGATATAAAAAAAGCAATTTTCCAACCTATGTTGCCAATGCTTGCACAATCCAGTACAATAATATTAGCCACCAATGGATGAGTAGTAAAATCTCCAAGATACAAAAAAAAAAGTAAAAAAAAGAGATTCAAACTTCCATTGCAAAGTGTCAGTCTGTTGCCACAATGTACCAGTACGTATATACAACAGCAGAGCAGAAAGTGTTTTTTTTTTTTTATTTTCTAAATGTTTTAAGAAATGGGGATGATGATTGTAGGTGTGAATACCAGTGTTTACTCAACATATCTGACCAAGTTAACAACAGACACCTACCACTACATGTTGTGAATGACTAGCAGAGTTGCACCTGTTGACTTGCTACAATAGACCAGATCAATAAACAAATATCACACTAACACACACACAAACTCACATCACTATGTTAATACCAATTATGGTGGAAATGCAGAATAACAACAGGAGCTCATTGCATTGGACAAACATTTCAGCTGACTTTAAATGGATTCCTTTGCAAATAATATTATTGTATGTGTAGCTTGCAAAATAAAAATAAATGCCCAAGCATTATTAATAATGTTGCCCCAAAAACATGGGATACAACTGCAATATTTAACACAACATAGAAAAGATCAAGCAGTGTAATTTATAATACAATTTACAAATGTGGGATACCTTTGTTCTGACTCAAGTCTTATTTAGTTTGGTATGAGTGAGCAATGAGTATGGAAGACTATGTTGTCAGAGATCATGTAAGCTAAACTGTATCAAAACTTAGACATGACAAAATAGAATATCTAGTATTACTATACCTCTTGTATGTGCATAATACTTCAGTATGAAATAAAACAGAATAATACATTCAAAAGTACATGGAGGTCAAAGTGTCAAATCTTTTTAACCTTCATTAACAGCTATTTTCAACCTCTATAATAATACTTCAACAGTCTAGGTGTCAGGTAGTCTGTGCTACTTATCTATGCACATAGCCTAGGTGAAAGGTAGGCTGTGGTCCTTCTCTCATCTTGCCATTTTAACTCTTAGCCTAGGTGGTAGGTTGCATTTACACTTTTAACTAATACCCTAGACTGCAGATATTGGCTGCACTTTCAGTTAATTTCCTTACACGGCCATTGTAGATAATAAAATATACTAGCTTCTTCTGGGGAGCATCTTTTTAAAATGAGTGCACTGCACTGGTTTTAGGGCATTGGCAAAATTTAGAATGGGGTGCTTCTTTTACCAATCTTTTTACCTCCTTTTATTAGGTGGAAAAGTCAATTGCTATATTACTTATTGTCACAGACTCTGTCCATTTTACAAACTCTTTCACCCTCCAGGTACCCTGCCAGACTTCCTGTTACATTTCTGATGTTTCTGGCTCCTATTGAAATGTCAGCACTCTGAAAAAAGACCAAAAATACAGGAGAAAAGTGAGTTTTGAAAATTGCTCTTCTCCTAAAAATTTCCTTTTGCTGGGGGCAGGTCCTCCTTGCACTGATCATGTGGGGGACAAGCCCCCCACACATCCTAAACTTATATATACCAACTCCAAGATCGTCATACCTTGGCAAAAAGGAAATATACAGAGAAATGGAATCTCGGACTTAGTATATATAAGTCTGTTCTTTTAGTCATTCAATCTCTGTATTTTGGGATTCGCTCTAGAGGGTGCCAACATTTCAAATAGTTATCGGCATTTCCCTATCCATGATCTATGACTGCCTGTACAAGTTATAACCCAAACTATCTTGCAGACTCATACTGCCAATTGTTAAACTCTCAACACTTATTTAGCATGCTGTCCTGGTATTTTGTCTGCCAGTTTAGCCTTCAGTCTGTTCATTGCAGATACTTTGCCTCTTTCATATCCATGTCAGGAACCCTCCAGCCTACTCAAGCCCATTACTGGCAAATAAAAATACACGCTCTGCTGGCTGATACCAGCAATAAACTCATTTATGCTACTAGGAAACAGTTTCTATTGCAATCCTTAATCCTACTGAGTCAACAATCCCTTTCCCAAAAATTAAGGATTGTCTCTCAAAACTCTGTCTTCTATTAAGGCTTACAAATTCAGGAGATATTCACTCAAAAGCAGAACCACCTCAGTTAAGCCCTGAAGTACAGAACCCAATCACCTATCATATTCACCTATCATATTAGAAATAACAAACTTAAAATTGCTTGCCTTAACACATGCAAGTCTTAGTAATAAATGGACCAGTCTTGAAACATGATGGCTGGTAACAGAAAAGCCCCATACTCTTGCCCTTCTAATTAATAGAGGGCAACCACTATATATATATATATATATATATATAGGTTCATAGGTTCATAGGTTCATACTAGGCTATCTGCCCGAGGGCATTTACAAGCCTGCCACCCCTTTAGTATGGGGAACTATACCCATTATTTTGCTGTGCCTCTGTCGAGCAGTGACACTGAGGTAATCCCTGGGGTATATCTGCGATCTCCCATCCATTGGTCAAGATTTCTCTTGAACAAGGCCAGCAGTGCTCTGCCTCACATGTACCGGATTTTGTTCCACAGCATAGGGAGTCTTTGGGTGATGAATCTATCCCTCCAGCACGTCCTATTAATAGCCGTGTCAAGGTTTAAGTCTCCGCCTTGTGGCTCTGATGGATCTAGATTTTTGAGGTGAAGCATATTCATCAAATCTGGGTTTGACATGGCCTTGTATGTTAGGCAAAGGTCACCTCTGAGCAAGCGACTGAATAGAGCTGGAGTTCTTTCAGTCGGGCAGGATAGGACAGATTTTGAGACCCTTTATCCTTTTGGTGAGGAACTTTTGTGGCCTCTCCAGCTGCTGCAAGTGTCGGGTCAGATACATTCGAATGGGGCATTGTACTCAATCATTGGTCTGATGAGTGATGAGTAAAGGGAGACTATGACCTCCCTTGATCTAGATGAGAATCCCTTCATGATAAGGTGGGCAATGTAGAAGGTCTTCCTAACTACTTTAGCTACATGGGTGTCGAATGACAGACTACTATCAACCTGGGTCCCCAGGTCCCTGATAACTTCTTCTGTGCTCAGTGGATTTCCACCTATTTGGTAGCTAGGGGTAACCTTGTTTTATGACTATGCATTTTTGGCATTTAACTTTAGGCGTGGCTCTGGCACCAGTTATCCGTTTCTGTGAGACCCTTCTGAAGGATATCTGTGTCAGATGTGTTTTCTACTATGGCACCCAGTTTGCAGTCATCTGCAAACTTTGTCAACCCTCCTGTGTTTGCTTGTATAGATGCCAAACAAGAGTGGGCCCAGGACTGAGCCCTGTGGGACACCACTTGTGACAGGCTTTGAGTGTGACATGGCGACATCAGCTCTGACCCTGTGGGTTCTGTCAGTTTGCAACCCATCTTGTGATGTATGGGTTGACATTTAAGCTGATGAGTTTTCAATGATACCGAATGGGGTATTGTATCGAAGGCCTTAGCCAGATCGAGGTAGGCTGTATGGACTGCCTTTCCCTCATCAATGGCTTTGGTGACTGTTTAAAAGTCAACCAAGTTTAAAAGGCATGATCTGCCTTTGACAAAGCCAAACTGGGTTGGATCCAAAGTCTGCAAATTCCCTATGTCTTTATTTATGAGGTCCATTATGATCCTCTCCATGGCTTTGCAGATAAGGCTTGTCAAACTAATGGGGTGAAGAGGGACCACAGTTGCAGTATCCAGAGGTAAGACTTTGATTAAACAGCTGTCCTAGCTGTGGGTTTAATTCCTCATTGAGTTCATGGAGCACACAGCCGGGGACACCATCAGGTCCCATGGATGCTGTGTTTTTTGCTTTGGAGAGAGCAGTTCTCACTTGGGCGCTGGAGATGTTTGGGGGGCTGCAATCGTTTGGTATAGATATCTCTCCTTTTGGGGGGGAGGGGATATATGTATATATATATAATAACAACAGACAAGGTCCAAGATCTGGAGGCAGTGCTTCAAGCCTAATCAAAAGAAATACCTCAGTTACAGTTGGGAATTGCAATAATTCTCATACAGCAGATAACAAGAGTTCCAACTGGGTCCTCAACCACATCACCGTAGGTGGGCATACTCACATGTGGATTGTTGCAGTTTACAGCTCTTACTCTCCTCTGTCTCTCTTTTGCATAACACTCTATAACATATGTTCCTTATGAACATACATAACATAAAGGATTATGATCAGGTCACTAGTCATAACCTGCTTATTATGAACTCAAGACATGGATGCCAAGAATTTCACCTAGTGAGTGAAACTTGAGAGGTGAATCTTGGCATCCATGTCGAGGAAACATAATTATAGGCGGGATCAGAGACTGATCATAATTCTTTCTAGAGCATGGAGTTTTATCTGCTCCATCTTCTACTAGTTACAGAAAGAAAACAAAAGTGCAAAGTGTTTTGTTGGTCTTCAGAGCCATAAATCCCTTAGTAAGCACTGTCAGGAAGAAAGCATAACATAGTCCATTATGTTTACACTCACCTTGCCATGCCTCTCAAATGTCTAGATTTTTGCAGAATGTCTATATTTTTGCCTCATATGTTTGATCTGCTCCTCAAAACTTTTTTGTTTTTTGGACAAATCACTGATGCTTGAAGTCACTGAATAATTATATTCAGTACCATTTCAGACTTTGTACTCTTCAGAAAATGCAGGCCAGCGCACATCCTGTTATTCTGGCTACTCTTAAGTTTATAACAGGAAGTCGGGGACATATTATAGTGTTATTTTTTATTCTGCTGTTGTCTTTGCTGGTCAGTACTGGCAGATTTGACTACCTAGAGTGAGACTCAGCCTTAACAACTTAAGCAGGGACTTTGTAACATTTGTTAAGATCGGGTCTCATGCTATTTTAGCACTTCTTTGTAACATTTGTTAAGAGCGGGTCTCATGCTATTTTAGCACTTTTTTGTAACATTTGTTAAGAGCGGGTCTCATGCTATTTTAGCACTTAACTGATTGGTCTTCTTCCAAATATCTGAGCATAATCACTATGCTTCATGCATTGCAACATAGTTATTCTTCATTATTTCAATGTCAATGCTAATAGGAAAGACTGTCTGCCTCTAAACCAAATGTTGCAGCAATTTAGCTAGCCCAAATAATACAGGCTACTACTAGAATCATACATTAACTGGCTCCACACTTGAGCTAATAACAATTAACATGCAAAATAGGTGTCTCTACACACTGAAATGTCCCCCAGTGCTCTGGGTGACCACTCACTCATTAAATCCATTTAGTCATTCAGAATACATAAACAAACCTTGTCTAATAATTGAAGGAACATCTTACCCTAATAATAATGTTACCAAATCTTAACACCCTACTCTGTGCTTTATATTGGACTCCCCTGTATGCCATGTCTGAACCCACCTCTGCTTTAGACTTTTTTAACACAAAACTGACCACATTTCAGGATACACTATACCCCATTACAAAAAGAAGGCTTAGCACACAGTGTTGTCCATGGCTTTCAGTGGATATTAAAAACAAAATTAAAGCCAGGAAGTCAGCTTGGAAGAACTAGAAAAGGAACCTCAACATTATAGAGCTACACCAAACTTCTAAGTTTAAGGAAAGAAACAAGAATTGCAATAAATACTGCATAAGCCCTGCACCTTAGAAATAGTAAGCAAACTGGTCTAGACTTCATTACTTTTGGAAAGAAATAAGATACTTAACAGGGACATTAAATAACTCTTCATCTACCAAGAATGAACCTTTAACATTGACTCATTCCACCTTTGTTAATGATTATTCTTACTTTTTTGTAGTCTACCATAACTATTAGAGCCAAAGCCTTTCAAACATTCCAGTAAAACAGTCTATGTACCTACTTCTCATACTCACTAATTCAGGATCTAAATTCAGCAATTTTCATCCCACCTTCCTAAGGTGTGCAGCTGAAAAAATTGCAAAACCCATTACTCATATCTTTAGCCACTTGCTCACCTCAGGCACTGTCCCACAAACATTCAAGCACACAGTTATAATCCCTCTACCTAAAGCCACTTCTCATAATGGATTGAAGGATTATATCCCTATTTCTACCCTGTGCTGTGTTACCAAAATATATGAAAAACTTTTATACAAGCAACTACTTAAGCTCATTAATAGCTATGGACTTTTATGTGATGCACTGCATGGCTTTCACAACACATTCAGTTTACTGCCTTGGTAATGGCCGCTGATATCATTTATTGCAACTAGAATGAGGGACTTATTACTGCAGGTCACTTTGTTAACATGACAGGACATGTTGACATGGTCAACCCTACCCTTCTTCTAAACAAACTCAGAAGACTCAGCTTTGGAAATAACACTATCTGCTGATTTAGCAGCTATCTAAAAGACAGAACCTTCCAAGTCCATAGCAATGTCTTATACTCTATTGCTGGTATATTTAATACAGGAGTACCAGAAGGGTTTGTGCTACATCCTTTTTTTGTTTCTGTCTTTGTTAATAATCTCCCCCTAGAATTGCCAAATCTTAAACTAATAATGTGTGCAGATGATACATTCTTCATGCAATCCAGTAATAGCCACTTTGACCTGCAAACCAATTTACATGACAATTTCACTCAGCTATGCATCTGGTCTCTTACTAACAAACTATTAATTAACCCAAGAAAATCAATGTCACGGTCCTTGCCTCAGCCAAGAAATTACCCACCACTCCTCCTGTTCTCTTAACAGATCTTAATGTGAATACAATGCTTAATGTCACTGAAAAGTGATAGCTATGCCTAATACCCAATCCTACCCTTTTTTTTACTACACACACACTCACAGATTTTATAAGTTAGAAAAGTTTGTGCTGAATTACAACTGTGTTACAAGATCACCTCCTTTCACCTGTTGCCCACAGGGCCATTGCTAAAAATATTTTAATACCCAGGCTTGAATATGGCCTCCCTTTTCTCATTATACATTCAGCCTACAACACACAGAATACAGACTGCTGAGAATAAAATCTGTAGATTGTCTCTCACCAGACCCCCCAAATACACCATTGCTATTTGTTAAAAAAATCCACATTGCTTTCAATGCTGATAGGGCCACTTTTTCTGCTAAGTACTGTAATTTACAAGATGCTGAAACACAGCCACTGCCCCCCTTTAAGAGTGAAACTACCTTTACAAGACAATCCTTATGTAAGCATGTACACAGGGCAACAGTTTCATCCTAGTGTGCTCTCCATTTAAAATTGGTGTAGGTGAAAGAGCCTTCTCTAGACTTTGACCTGTTACCTGGAACCACCTGTCTACAGGCATCAAAAGTCTAGAAATCACTAAAAGCTTCAATGATGCATTTAAAGAGCATCCTTTTACAGAATCTACCTGCAACTGCCATATCATGAATATTAGAATCCATTTAATAAACTTTTTCTGCCTCTTAATGTGACATATTATGCATAAATATTTCACATGCATATAGGAGTTCATGCTTTGTATTTATGAGTGCACTGTTTTTATGCACATCTCAGCTTGCATTTTGTATTAATGTTTTTGTCTATAGAATCTGACTGGTTCTTTTAATGCTATTCTCTGCATTTAATCTTACTGTGCTCTGAATTTTGCTACGCACTCATTTTGTATATAACATTGTTGATTGAAGGACCATGATGTATTTTTGCTGTTTGAGACTGGGTCATGGCTGAAATGAGTGGATAGGCCAGTCCGCTTACCTGGTTAAAAATAATAAAAAAATAAAAAAAGCTTGACTCAACAGACCCCATAAACTCTGTAGGTATTGGTGGCAATGGTGGTGCGGGATTAGAAGAACTTTTGAAAATTGTCTGAAATTTAAAAATGTATCTGGAAAATGCAAAAAAAAAAACAGATCCTTTACTTAGTCACACTATAGCAAATCATGACACTGTGCTTTAGTTTGATGTTTTTATGTTTTATTTAAAAGTATCATCACAAATCTTGCATCGTTTCCCTCTTAGAACAGTGACAATGAAAAAGAAAAGGCATCTTACTTTTAATCTCACTAGTAATCTAAAGCTATACCTCATCTTAACTTTGCTGATTAGGTTAATTACAGAAATCCCACAATCCCTTTCTTTGGCATCAGAAGCAGTTCATCTTGTCACACATTGTTTTATCTTGCTATGGAGCAACTTGATTAAACAGATGTTTTGAGACAGCAATAATTGGTCACTAATGATGATCTATGACATCACCAGATATCCCACAATACAAAGATCAAGAAGGGGACAGCCATGAAAAAGTAATAAGCTATATTCTGATGTTAAACATTTCAAGAAAATGTATAATTGAAAACATTTTTGAATGACTAATGTGCGTTACTACTAATAATATTAAACACTCTTAAGCTATTACACTTCTGTCTAAATGTACAAATATCCCAGTCGAAGTAGGTTGTCTGATCATGATCTTAAGGTTTGGTTACTTTGCTTCACCTTCCACCCAGATGGCACTGAGAGAAAAGCCATATTTCTTTTCCACTTGTCATCATTAGAAATGGACAAGCTCCAAAATGAACTGTAACTGAATAATTTGGTATGGTCATGTTGCAAAGGGATCAGAGGGTTATTCTCTGCTCTCCAGTCACAAGAGCCAGCTGAATGCATTTTTTTTGCAATCATCCATCAGCAAAGCCTGAGCAAATGCATCAAGCAATGGTGCTGGCATAAAAATTAGCTTTCTGCTGTACTGTGGGAACTTGGCTAGACATGGCCTACTTCTGACTGCTGATAAGCAGTAAAGAGGACAATATTACAGTAAACATATTGCAGTTTAACTTTGTTTCCCACAACATGTTTTTATCTGGTTATAATGTTCCATACCATACTCGTCATTTTTATGAAATGTCATTCTGCCCATAACTAAAATATAAAATCAGCATGGTGAAGCATTTGTCTTCTCTGTTTAATGAATATCTTTATGTAAAAGTCAGCATAAATAACACCTTCTTGTTCAAACTTCACTTCTCTTGCAGCGTTTTCAGTGCATGGAAAAACTGTCATTTATGTATGCAGGTTTTCAAGCATTGTAGTGGCCACACTTCTCATTCTGTAAAGCAGCATTTATAAAAGGATGACTTCTGTCACTCAGTACACAAGCTGTATAATTGAGATTATTACCATGCAACTGAATTAATTTTATTCTGACTGTTTGAAATGGTGGATTAGTATCACTTTTTTCATGTTCATCTATTTATCACTTTTATACTTCAGTGGGTTAATTTTCTTTAGTATCAGTGTCTTTAATGCCCTGCCAGTATGGGTATATGAATCCACATTTGTGTATTTATAAAAGGGGCTATTGCTACTTGTAAGACACATTGGCAACTGCTACAAGAAGGCAATATTTTAAGCACAAAAACAGTTGGTCTGAAACAAATGTACCTATAGCTTCGGGCAGAAATCATCAAATTCACATCAATGCAATATCTATATCTGAACCTGTTGCAATCATTTTCCCTTCTGAAATGTAGTTGTGTAATGCCTATCAACATGTTCATAATAGGATTAACTGTATATATTGCAGCTATCTGCAGTGGTGGTGCTGCGGTAGCATTGTCGACTCACAGTAAGACGTTGTCCTGTTCGATTCTCAGCTAGAGCGTCTTCTGTGTGGAGACATGCGTGAATGGGCGTACCTTCATTGAAGGTTGTGCATCAGGGCTGGCAACTCGACACATAAAAATCTACTGCCAATCATTAGCGGACCGGTGTTCCGCTGTGGCAACCCCTAACCAGGAAAAGCTGAAAGACACGACAACAGCATTGCAGCTATAACTATGCCATGTCTATCCCTCAAAATTAAAACTGTTAAAAATATGTCTTCAATGTTCTTTTCATAGGTTCATAAGCAGGTACTAGGCTATTGGCCCAAGGGCCTAAGTAAGCCTAGCCAACAAGGTTTCCTGGCTTACACCACCCAAGAAAGTTATTTTCTTGTGCCCCTGTCGAGAAGATCCACAGAAGTGATCCCCGGGGTGTATTTTCTATTTTCTTGAGAGCGCTAATGAGGAACTTTGCTTGACATAGATGGGTAGCTTGTTCCAGAGTATGGGAAGTCTCTAGGACAGGGATCTGTACTGTTTATTGTGGTGACAATGTTTAGGTCCCTAGAGCGTGCAGCTCGGAGGGATTGAGATTTCTTTAGGTGTAGCATGTCCAACAATTCTGGGTTTGACATAGCTTTATATGTTAGGCAGAGATCACCTCAAAGTAGGCGATATGCTATGGCGTAAACCTGAAGTTTTTTGAGGCAGTCAGTGTAGGGCATCTGTTTGAAGCCAGTAATCCTCTTTGTGAGGTACTTCTGTGGCCTTTACAGCTGCTGCAGATGTCTTGTGAGGTACATTCCAAAAGGTGTGTTGTACTCTATAATAGGTCTAATGAGTGTCGAGTAGAGGGGAACAATGATCTCTTTTTTCCTAGATGAGAAACCTTTTGTGATGAGATGTGCCACGTAGAAGGATTTCCTGACTACTGTGGCAATGTGATTATCAAAGGAGAAACTACTGTCCACCTGGGTCCCCAGGTCTCTTATCACACATTCAGCATTAAGTAGACTGCCGCCTATGTGGTAGTTCATGGGTACAGAGATTTTACCAAAGGGGATGACAATGCACATTTTGGCATTGAACTTGAGGCCATGGCTCTGACACCAGGCATCTGTCTCAGTGAGACCCTTCTGTAGGATATCCACATCATTTGGGGACTCAGCTATGGTTCCTAGTTTTTAGTCATTTGCAAACTTCATTAGCCAAAGGCCTTCTGTGTTAGCCTGTACTTCAGAGAAGTAGATACCAAACAGGAGAGGTCCCAGGACTGAACATTGTGGTACTCCACTTGTCACTGGTTTGAAGTCAGATTTGGAGTCTGCAACTTTTACAGTGTATACTCTGTCAGTGAGCCAATTGGTAACCCATCTTGTCACATAGGGATTTATACCTAGTTTAGTGAGTTTAGCTATAATTCCAGAATGGGGATGGTGTTGAAAGCCTTGACAAGTTCAAGATAGGCTGTGTGAACCACCTTACCCTCGTCTACAGCTTTGGTGACTGACTCAAAGAAGTTGATCAGGTTCAGGAGACATTATCTGCCTTTCACAAACCTGAACTGGGTTGCGTCCAGAGTTTGGAGGCTACCAATGTCTTTGTTTATGAGTTCCATGATGATATGTTCCATGGCCTTACAGACTAGGCTTGTCAGGCTAATAGGCTGATAGTTCCCAGGATCAGTGGTAGCTCCCCCTTTGTGGAGTGAGATAACTGTTGCTGTACTCCATTCAGTGGCCACAAAGCCTGATGTGAGACTATGATTGAACATGGTGCTTAGGTGGGGAGACGGTTCATTCTGAAGTTTGTG
>NC_056739.1:1605616068-1605750025 GCF_019279795.1 Protopterus annectens
GTTCTATCTGCCGAACTGACCGTGGGTATGTGTTGGCCTGTAAAATATGCTGTGTTCACCGCAACTGTCACAGTAGGGTTGCCACCTTTACAAATGGCCAAAGTGGGACATGTTTGGTACAGACATCAGATTGTACACATGACACATACCCACGGCCAGTACAAAGGACAGAACATAACTGTTTTACCTACAGAATAGCGTATCCTTGTAGCATTTTAGTCGCTTATTCTGTTTCTCATAACATTCAGGTATTTCAGATACAGAATTAACTGTTTAATGCAACTATCACATAAAATATAAGAAATAAGTTTGTCCTAAAATCTCAGGACATTTGCCATGTTTACAATTACATGTCAGGACACAACTGCCCAAAGAGGGACTGTCCCTCGCAAAGTGGGACAGGTGGTAACCCTATGTCACACTGTGGCCAATTGAAAAGGTGGAAACACAACCGTCGACTGTGGGGAGGCATTGTCCACAACAGTCGGACATGTGTAGGGAATAGCTTGGACATAGGAAAAGGTGCCATCCTACCAATGGGTAGAACAGGCTGGCAAAATCCGGAAGGCAGCTGTTTAATCTGAACGTGTATGTGACACAGTCGAATGGGTAGTACCCGGATACACCAACCAAGTAATGAAAGTGAAGTTAGGGCGTGTACTTATGTGCGTGAGGCATAGCATGTGGAAAGCAAACATGGCAGGGTAGTCCACACAACCATAAAGGTACCCGACACATATAGGGTAGTCAATGTGTAACTCTGGCCGTGTCATGAGCCAACAACCAAAGTAGTGCTCTATGGGGTGTGAGGAATTTGCGTGTGAGGGGTGGGTGTTTAATGGTAAATTCCTCAAAGGCGATACTTGTTTCGTATGCAGAAAAGGTGAACCGGAGGTGTATGAGAGGGCAGCGGGTGAAGTGGAAAGAAACACAACCTCATGTAGAAACATCTGCAAGACAAGCAGACAGGCCATAGTGTAGAACACAATCCCACAAACATATGAATATGGAAATATGCAAGAAAAATGTATAGATATGGCACCGTCACATACCCACAGATGGGCCCTGATGGAACTGGCCATAACAAACGCAACACACCTGGATGCATAATAGCCTACCCAGCATACCCTCCACAACACACAACCTGCCACCATACCAGAACTACCACCAAATCCAGCCATACTTGGTCCACTGGTTTGTTGCAGAAACAGCTACACACAGTGACCCTTACACATATGTAGTAGGTATTGTCACCCTAGGCAGTGTCAGGATTGCAAACCATGTATCCCCTACAGGTAAAACCCCCTGCACATTTTCGTGAAGGCACAAAAATCTTCGGTATCTAACTTGTTTTGGTCTTGTCCAATTTTTGGGATATCCCTCATGGAATGACCAACTTGTGTAAATAGTAGAATGGGTATGACGACATGATGTCCAATCCAGTAGATATCTGGACACAAGTCAGAACATGCAGTGGAGGTCCATGACACTGTCCAGCCCTAAGTGGGCATGCATAACCTACCACCCAGGATAAAATACTTTCCCATGACACGTGTCCAGACATGAATAGGAGGGAGAATATAATGCACACATTTGCAAAGTGGAAAACGGCATGAGGGTGAGGAAGACACTGACGTAAATAGGTCAACCCTGATCAATATGGACAGAGCCATGAATATAAGTGAGACAAAGGTCCAAAAACAGGGACACTCTGTAAAGATAGCTCTTAGAAACATAGAATTTGATAGAACAACAGTTTGCACATTGGCATTAATGTCTGGAGTTTGAAGTCTGAAACCCAACTGTCTGTCTGCACGTTCCAACTGCAGTCTTTAATGCTGAGCTACTGCTGTGCCAGAACACACCAGCATATTACAAAGGTCTGTGCCATACCCCTCAACTATCCAGATATTCGCAGAATGACTAGGGTCACCACCTGTCCCACTTTGCGAGTAACAGTCCCTCTGTAGGCAGTTGTGTCCTGTGAAAAAATCAAGACATAGCAAATGTCCTGAGAGTTTATTTCCTAATTTACTTTAATAGTCACATAAAATGGTTATTTTATATATAAATCCTCTATATGTTATGTGAAGTAGCATAAGCAATTGAAATGTTACTAGAATAAGCTATTATATGTACAAAAAAGGTTAAAGTTCAGTACTATACATGGCTGCAGGTATGTTTTGTCCTGGAAAATCTGACATCTCTACAGAACATGTCCCACTTTGGGCAGTCAAAAAGGTGGCAACCCTAAGAATGACCAGAGGTTCGCCCCATAGTGTTGGTGTGTGCCTCCGACAATCTGCACCAGTGTGGTAAATAGCTGAGGATTGACATCACTAAATAATGAGAAATATCCTGAGTATAAGACTCCACAACCTGCAGAAAAGTCATGCTAATGCAAAACCTAGCATTCTGTCAACATTGTAAGCTTGTAAGAGCAATCGTTAAAATGTATCCCTAATTGTCCCCCCATCGTGTAGGTTTAGCACAGGTTCGGTGCTCTAAGAGGTTGAGAGGTATGGTCCATTCATATTTACAGGAATAGCCCTTCACACTTGTGTAATGTACAACTGCATACCTGTAGTCACTTCATGTACAAAAATAATAATCCCCGTATGACTGTATACAGGTAATAGTCAAATGTGAATGGGAACACCCCTCACCATGGAGTATGGACTGTAACAAACCCACCCATAATACATAATGCCAACAGAATAAGCTGCTGACAGGTGCCCAAACACCTGTGTCTATAAACACAAGTAAAACTTCAAAATAGGTAGATAATATATGTCCATATGCTTCGTCTGACATTTGACCTTGGCCAGAGAAGTTCCGTTCACCAGGTGGACAAGCCTAAACACAGATCACTACATGAACACCCTGACAATCAAATACCTCTATGTGGCTGGACTATATTCCTTGGTGTTCTGCATATCCTCGGAGTGATTAACAATGCAGCTGGAGTCCACAGCAGTAGGCAATAGGGAATGTGTAATATGTAATACCACCTTTTTCCCAGCAGGAGAATGGATGCCTGTGTCGTAGGTGAAGCAGTGAGGCGTATGTTGATGTAGCTAAGTACTATGGGTATGCATATCAATGAGGGAGAACAGCAATAGAATAGTGGTTCCGGTATCCAGCCAATGTGAATGCAGTCCTGGTTGACCTACGACCACTGCACATATAACTTGAAAGTGTAATGAAAGCGTTCGTGCAGTACACACATTTAAATATGTAAAGGTGAACGTGTGTTTCGCAATAGTCCGTAAACTGGAATACAGATATGTAACTGTTACGGTCAGAATTATGAAAGTTCACGGAAGCACAATTATCTATGAAACATATGTAACCCACAATGAGGATATGCAAGTAGACCTGCCCGTTTGTAATCCGCTCACAGAATAGAAAATGAATGGGGTTTTCCCCACGTTCTATGTACATGGCTCATACCTGTTAAACCCGTAAAGTACGAAACCAGACAAAGCCATGACAACAACTGGTACAAATAGGGACAATCCCCAGATATTGCCCTAACAAACATAGAAAGTGGATAGAATAACAGGTGTGTCACTAGCATGGATTCTCTGAAGGGTATGAAGTCGTAACCTGAAATGTTTGTCATTATTTACCAATGTCAGTCTTTAATGATATGCCACTAACTTGCCAGATAGACACAAGGTTATGAAAAACGGACCAAAGATAAGAGGCAAACAGCTGTACATGCAGCGGAAATCTGTACAGTTGAAAGGTATGATATGGAGATATATATACACATATATCCACAGACATAATCCAAAGCAAATTACGAGATGAGGAATGTACAGACATATGTATATATGTACATATATATATCTATACACACATGATACATGAATAGATATATACACAACAAACATATGTCCCTGTACATATAACACATGTACATAAATAGGTCACGGTATAGCTAATATGGATAGACAGACAGACATGCATGAAAGGAGAATACACCAATGGTTTCCAAACCATTGCCCGGAAAGTACCAGTGTGACAGGGCCTGCAAGTTCTACACGTTAAACATGAATATAGGTGTCCTTTGCAGGACCCCAAAAATTGATCCTGTACGTAGTGCGAACCATCATTGATGCAAAAGAAGTCACACCTGCAACTATGATATAGGTGTACATACAACAGTAGCAGGTGCAAGGGTAATAACACATGGGTCGATTGAATGTATGACATACGAGCTGATATCCGCAGAGTGGGGAGTGCTTGGAAGTGTCCTCACACTTTATTATCGCTCACATTAAACATGTCTAATGGGTACTGTGGAGGTGTGTCAGGTATGGGAATCATGGGTATGCAGAATTGGGCCAAGGTGTTGGCTGGCACAGATCTATTAGGTACGCCCCATGGGAGTGATCAATATACCTATGTGGGTATAGCACACGCCTACATTCTCCAAAAAGGTGCAACCCATCTACTGGATATTGTGTAAACCATTGGGGGAAGACATAGGGACATATATCCGTGTCATGTAGGCGATTATCATGGATGGACAAGCGTACGACCAAGATGATAACCATACCTGCCAGAATGTCAGAATAAGACAGCTGGACTAAGGCATAGTACACGACCGACAAATAGGGACTATATTAAATATACCTCAGACAGTCAGACCATTGATAGAATAATTGTGTAGTCAGGAATACGAATGTTATGAGAGATAGTAATCATGAAATAGAAATGTCAGTCATAATTACCTAACTGCACAGTCCGTCATGGCTTGCCAGCAATCTACCAGAAAGGCACATTATCATGACAAATGTAACAGAATCATAGGTCAAACCCCAGGGTGTATACCCATAATGAGTACAGGTGAGAGGTATGAAGGTAACCCGTCCTAATGAAATGTACAGAACTAGTGATACTAGGTGGACAGGTGAGAAGAAAGACGTCAGGACAAATGACAAAACATGTACAAGTTATAAGCATGTTTGTCCACAAATGTGAATTACAATGTATGGCCTGTGAAAGTCAATGTGGAAGGTTAATAGACTCAAAAGACATGTGTCCCTCAGGGTGTCATGCAGTGTCACCTATACAGTGTCCAGTCCCCCATACTCGTACGTGAGCTCTGCCACTGATGGAAAGCGCAAATACCGGCGTACACATAAGGTACATGATGGAATAATTAGTGTGGATAAGCACCTGTTGGCCAGTGTGAGGAATATAACCCAGTGGGTGGGTGTGTCCTGCAATAGGAATGTAATGGTAACTGGCCTGTGATGGCGCCATGTATTGTGTGAATTGGCGTAAGGAAATTGATGTCCAGTATCAGAAACATACCTCGCAACTGTACGAATGTGCAGATGTATGCCTCATATGTGTGGTGTGTTCCTCTCACAATCTGTACCTGTCTGCCAAATACCTGAGAACTGACATCATTAAATAATGATAAACATATGTGTTTAAGACCCCAAATCCCTCAGAAAGGTCATACTAATGCAAAACATATAATACTGTCAACTATCTACGTTTGTAAAAGCAATATGTAGAATCTGCCCCTATCTGTCCCCCCATCATGTTAGGCTTTGTGCAGATGTTTTGCACTAGGAGGTTGATAGGTATGATCAGAAACAGATACATGTCTGAGGAAACAGCATTATCGACCGCAAGATAACTCAGAAGGTATGAAAAGCGCTGCAGTGGGAAGTTCATCCACAGGTATGTGCTGACATGTCAAATGACACAGCAGTCTACAGAAAGTACCTATAGGGTGTCACCTTTACCAATGATGACAGTGGGACATATCCACAGCCATGCATACACCACAAATAGACATAGCACACAGCAAAGCCTAGGCCATGATACATGAAGCCTCCGGCGTGTATGGATTGAGTGAGAGTACAGCAAGGAAAGATGACTGCCAGGCTATTCAGCAAACACCTGCAGGGGCATGCAAGACCGCCCGTAACACGAACATTGCACGGACAATGTTGGGATTTGCAACATACCCCATTTGTATGTGCAAGCTACGCAAATGATGTAATTACTACGTGATACATGAAACAGTAAGCTGTCCGTGCAAGAGCAGAGTTATGTGCAGAAATGTACCCGGATGTTATGCGACTAACATTTTGCACGTTGCTAAACAGAGCAATGACAGCTGCAAATACAGTATGAATACAGTCGAAGAAGCATGCCAATGTCCAAGTCCAAGGCCATTGGCGGCTTTGTCCATTGGATATCAATGAACCAGTAGTTGTCCTCCCCCGATCCCTGGTGTGGAAGCGTAGCGCAGCACCACGAGAACGCGCTGCACTTCAAAACAAGACATATGGATAATATGCATACACAATGTAGGTTTAGTTAGATGTTAGTACGCCATGCAGATGAATGGCAAGCTGGAGACAACATGGCTACTGCGTACTGGTACTTATGTGTGGAAGCGCTCTGTCAGAGATGTAACGAAGCATTTGTAGGCAATGTGAGGCAAGTGAGGCTGAGGATAGTGAATCACAACATGTCATGCCATATGGGCTAAGCCTCTACAGTGTAGTGTAGGTTAAGGGGACTATTAGAGTAGAAGATAGGTGACAACATGAGTGTGTATGTACAAAACACTGTAACCTCACCAGAGCAGTGTCACATGTATGCTGTCAGTACTCAGTGGAAGAACCGTGTCATGAGCTATCCTAGGGAACGTCAGGAGACTGACGGCGTACACCATGGATACCACCGATGTGACCTGCAAACCTGCCCACAGTGTGTCTGCACCTGTGCATGCCAGTAAGCCTGTGTAAGCATGTGTGCACGCGTGTTAGCCCGTGTGCACATGTGGAAGAACGAGTAAGCTAGTGTACGAATGGTGAAGCCCGTGTAATGTCGTGTATGCATTTGTAAGCATGTATACATGTGTAATACACACATCACACATGTACTGCACACACAGACACACATGCTGCCAATACTACACACATCAGTGAAATGGCACATGGATGGAGACTACATCATCAGAAGTAACAGTGCTGTAAACTATGCTACAGTGATGGTCATAGCTGCAATGCATCATGCCTGCTGAAGTACACCTGGAAGTAACACACTGTGTGTTAACAGCATGCTAACATCAATACAGTGGAATAAAGCCACCATGTGCAGCAGCACCAGGTTATCCAGATCCTGCATCAATGTTACACATCACAGATGGTGGCACAGGTGACATCACATGTGCAGGATGTGGTGTTAACATGTCCAGAGCTGTCATAGAGCCATCCAATGTACACGTAGGTGTGTGTGTGTGTGTGTGTGTGTGTGAGGGACAACGGTTATTGCATGACCCAATGGTGGTGCAATGGGTGTGTGTATGTGATAGCCGTAGCTGTTTGTAGTAAGTGTGTGTGTCTGCATATACACAAGTACAGCATGTGTCAGCCATATACAGGAGGTTGTGGGACAGTCACAGACCGTACCTGCCAGGCTGTAGAGATCCCCATTACTGGCCATGGACACCCATCCATGCATCCAACACAACCCAGTCCTGCACCTGTCAATGTCTACACATACAGTCCTGGGATCTGTACCACAATCTTTGGATAAACATGCGTCTGCAATGTTAACCTGAGGTGCATAGAATTGACAGTTACTACAGACGGATATGAGTCATACTCACACTCCAGTGTAATAACCACTGCTGACTGTTGCAGAGATCCGCATACAACCAGTCAAAGGTGCTGCACTAACATTGTTTCCAATGCCCGTGTAATACCCAGCAACACAATAACCGGTCACTACACATGTATAACCCATGATCACTACAGCACACAGTATGTGCACTATCACATAGCTATAGCAGATGTACATACATCCAAGGTGCTCACGTACAGACAACGCAGCACAGTCAAGAGTGATAATCCCAACATACATATCTATATACAATATACATTATATATATATATATATATATATATATATATATATATATATATATATATATATATATATATATATATATATATATATATATATAGCTATATACATACATATATATATACATACACACACAGATATATATATATATAAATATGTAGATAGATACACACACACACACACACACACACACACACACACACACACACACACACACACACACACACACACACACACACACACATGTGGCAGTGTTGGGAGCAGAACATAAACGTAAGCACTGTACCACACGAGAGCATTACGCAGTTACAAAATGTGCTACCATGATCAGTGGATCACATGATTCACACAGGCACACGTCTAGACTGCAGACAGCAGCATCAAAGGCAAAGACGCCGCACGGATGTTATAGAGAGTGAATACTGTAAAAGCAATGTACTGTTGTCATGCAGCTGGAAACACACACACACACACACACACACACACACACACACACACACACACACACACACTTGGCAGGGCTGAGAGTCGAACATACACCTACCTACCGTAACACACTACAGCATGACACATTTACAGAATGCGCTACCGAGATTACTAAGCACAGCAGTCCCAGAGGCAGACATCTAGGTGCGTGTCATCATCTGCAAAGGCAAAGATGTCGGTAGGAAACTACTGTGGTGTGTGGCATCTAAAAGAAAGACTGTGTCCCCAGGCGGACAGGAGCATGCATGCAAACACACACACACACACACACACACACACACACACACACACACACACACACACACACACACACACACACACACACACACACACACACACACACACACACACACACACACTTGGCAGGGCTGGGAGTCGAACATACACCTAACTACCCTAACACACCACAGCATGACGCATTTACAGAATATGCTACCGAGAATACTAAGCACAGCAGTCCCAGAGGCAGACATCTAGGTGTGTGTCATCATCTGCAAAGGCAAATATGTTGGTAGGAAACTGCTGTGGTGTGCGGTGTCTAAAAGCAAGACTGCGTCCCCAGGCAGATGGGAGCATGCGCGCAAACACACACACACACACACACACACACACACACACACACACACACACACACACACACACACACACACACACACACACTTGGCAGGGCTGGGAGTCGAACATTGTCAAAGGAAAAATATACTTTAAAAATGATCAAAACACGGTAGGTTCAGGTTAAGGCAATTTAATCTTGCAGCAAGGAGACAAAAAGTGCTAATACAGAGTTTGTCTAACCAGAAACAGGAAATGTATCCATTTTTATAGGTTATCAAATTAATCCTGTCTTACCATGCTGACATAACAGATTACCACCTTTTCATCATCATCTGCTGACCATCTTTCCCAAGAATTTCTGCTGATTTAAACAATTTTTGTGTGAAACTTCCTGAGGAAAACAACATGGCCTTGGTTACTTTCAGTTAGATACTTGTTATGTTACATTCAAGATACTACGGCTAAATCAAGCACAATGCTAGCAGTTCATTTCTCTAATAATCCTTTGTCTACCTTATCTCTAAATTACTGCAGCTGCAGAGGTTCCCATCCTCTGGACAAGGCTGTTTGTCTAGAATCATTACATTTATAATATAGAGTATTGTTCATTCATATGCTTCTGACCTAGCAGATAAACACCTGCTTCTCAAGTACATTTCCACAAGGCATAAACAAGAATATTGCTGTGCTAGCAGTTAATAGGTCAGAGGGCAACTTGCAAGTTTCAGTAACCATGCTGCAGTTTTCAAAAAGCATCTTTTTCAGTCTCATATGAAACTCAATCTGTATATAATACAGTGCATGAAAAATAGAATGAAAAGCATATTAAAAACACTTGATTATTAATTTGGCATTAAGCATACACACATTAATACATATTTTTCTAACATTTCCCTCCTGTTAATACTTTTTGTTCTATTTTCAAAAAAGAATAAACAGCTTGCTTCTTTTCCTAACCTCTTCCATTCAGGATTTGCAGTTAAGAAAGTCATTCAGTTTAAACTTTTATGAAAGTGTCTCGCATTCTAGCAGCTCTTCAAATTCAGTACTTTGATACATAGTCTCAGATACGGGTATATCTATGAATTCTTTAATTAATTTCTTCATGCAGGGGATTCCACAACAAATACAAACTCCTATTAGGAGTAATCCTACCCCAATAGCAATCAATATGTTCATAAAAATGGAGCCCCACCCCCCCGAAGGCATTCTAGAAAAACTCTGTCAGAGGGTTTGGGCCTGGTTTGGTCATGGCCGGCACTTGCTGAATCACCTCAAGATGGTCGTTAATCTCATGCTGATGGTCAGGAATGAACGCACAGCACTCTTCTTTGATTAAAGTGCAAGTTCCACCTCTCGCCGCTAGGGTGAAGTCAAGAGCCATTCGGTTTTGAAGCACTACAGTTCTCATGGCATTCAGTTCATCAGTTATCAGTTAAAGGGCAGAAAAAGTCGCATTACTCATTATTTCGAGAAGTTTGGACAGCAGCTCCCATATTGATTTAACTCTGCCATACATGGGTGATATACCTGCCCAGGATATAACAGCATCACTCAAGTCCATGTGCACAAGTTTGGTTCCCACATTACGATGGTCTTTCCACCCTGCTTCGATTCGTCCCACTGGATTCTCAGGTTTCTTAACAGTCTTTTTGGTTATGTCTCGAGTATTTTGAATACTCCCCTGAGGCAAAACTGCAGTGTGTCGGATGGCCGGAACCAGGTACCCCAAAAAAACAACTGCCAGACCAATTCTCAGGTAACCATTTATATGCCTTTTTACCACATACAAAATAACAGTCTTCTACCTTTGTTATTACTTTGTTACGAAATGACTGCCCTGCATGAAACATTTTCCTTTCTATTACTGATAACTGTTTGAAAAGTATAGGATTATGCTGTACCTGATCAAGAGTCTTATGCATAGATTTCAAAAATGAGTCATAATCTGTACTACAAGATCCACTCAAATCATTTGGTTTTCTATAACATTTATACTGTACTGTAACATTACATTTACTCCATCCAACTTGGATGGAGTCATTTTTATAAAAACATACAATTCCTTTTTGTGTCACAGGCAAATACAGTGCTACCTTATCTTGTGCTTTAATAGCGACTGTGTCAAAAAACAGATTTTCCCAGGTCTCATTGACCCCTAGGGGGATAGCAGTCATTAAT
This sequence comes from Protopterus annectens, assembly GCF_019279795.1. Classification (NCBI taxonomy): domain Eukaryota; kingdom Metazoa; phylum Chordata; order Ceratodontiformes; family Protopteridae; genus Protopterus; species Protopterus annectens. The sequence goes on from NC_056739.1 coordinate 1,605,627,199, forward strand.
AAACCCCTGTTTGCTGTTGGTATGGCCATACAGACCCAGCAGTTCGAAACATTAAAAGTCTCTGCGTACACACGTGTAATTGCCTGATAAGTGTTAAAGTTCAGATGCCAGTCTATGTTTGGTTCATTACGTCTAATCAGTTCAACCTTTGTGGCAGGAAAAAGAAACGGCCACAACAAAAAGAACAGTGTGATCAATATTGCAATAAAAACAATCATACACATTTTCTGAGGTTGCTCAATGTCTCTACTCACTCTGTATCTGGCCATTTTGTTCTTGTTGTGCAACAGTAACAAAGTTTTTGTCCAATTCAAAGTTTTTAACCAGTTTACAGTGCATCAAATTAATCCAGGAAGCTCGCTCTGTGATCTTGACTGCAGTGGGTGTCGACAGTAGTACCTGGTACGGACCTTCCCACTTCGGAGAACTCCAATTCTTCCGCTTCACAATCTTCACCCAGACCCAGGTGCCTGGGGCTACTGGCGCTTCCGATTTCGATTGCTCTTTATCTGAAACAGAATTTAACTGCAAAAGTTTGTTATTCAAAAATCGCCTCATATATCCTGCAAGTGAACTGTCAGCCTCCTGCTCTGTAGACATGAGAGGTTTCCACTGAGGTGTATAATATGCTCTCCCAAACAAAGTTCCAAAAGGAGTTAATCCCTTCACATTTGGAACAGTTCTCATACTCAGTCCTAAAGGCAAACAGTGCACCCAGTTTTTCTGTGTCTCTTCTATCAACTTCCTAAGCTTGTTCTTCAATAGCCCATTGTGCCTCTCTACTAGCCCTGCAGATTGGGGGTGGTACGCACAGTGGTTCTTTAACGATATCCCAAAATAACGACTGAGTTGTTGAATTGTTTGGTTCACGAAATGTGTCCCGTTATCACTATAAATCTTTTCCGGTATACCAAATCTGGGTATAATTTCTTTAACAAGGACCTTTGCAACAGTAGCTGCATCTAGATTTTTAGTTGGAAACGCTTCTACCCATTTGGAAAACATGTCTATAATAACAAGGCAATACTTCTTATTCTCACATTTATTCAATTCTATGAAATCCATACAGATAGTATGGAATGGATATGGTGGTGTAGGAAAATTCCCTTGCTTAGGCTTCAACGCCCCTTGTGCATGATGCTTGTTACAAACATGGCATGCTGCACAAAAATTTTTTGTATAGTTTGTAAACCCGTAGGTTGTAAACACTCGATTCACTAACTGTACCATCCCCCCTGCTGAGACATGGCTCTGCCAATGGCTCAACAACGCTGCATATCTAAACATATTAGATGGCAAAATCAGTTTCTTTTCCTTGGAGATGTACAGTCCCTTGTCGAGGATTGCTCCTCGTTGTATCCACTTTTGTTTCTCAATATTTGTAGTAAGTGTCTGCATTGTTTTTAACATTTCTAAATCTAAAGTCTCTGAGGGTTGTAATTCCTCACTCAAAAGAAAAGTTTCTGTGGCTGAGGCTGCCTGCTTTGCAGCTGTATCAGCCCATGCATTACCTTTTGAGATTCTATCCTGTTGTTTCGTATGAGCTACGCATTTGCAAATAGCTACTTTTTTAGGTAACTGAATTGAATCTAACAAGTCTAAAATAAGTTGTGCATGATTAATCGGTTTACCAGTAGATGTTATCATTCCTCTATTTTTCCACTGTTGTGCAAAAACATATACAGTAGAAAAAGCATACTGACTGTCAGTATAAATGTTCACTTTCTTACCTTTTGCTAAGGTACATGCCCTTGTTAAGGCAATCAATTCTGCTGCTTGTGCAGATAAGTTGTGTGGTAAAGATTTTGCTTCTAAAGTTTCAGTATCAGAAACGACTGCATACCCCACTAGGTTCTGTCCTGTAGGACCCCTCCTGCACGAGCTGTCCACATACCATGTCACCTCAGCATCATCCAAGGGAACATCCGTAAGGTCTTGTCTAGGTAATGTCTTTTGTTCAATCTCCTGCAGGCAGCAGTGTGGTTTGCCATCTGCCTGGGTTGGAAGCAAAGTTGACGGATTCAGAGTTGTGCATCGTTCAATTGTCATATGAGGTTGGCTCAACAGTATGGTCATACAGGAAAGATGTCTAGCTGGAGAAAGATATGCTACTTTTTCTTGCAGTAAAATAATTGCGACTGCATGAGGCACTCTCAATGTGAGAGGGTGGAATAACACTACTGAGGCTGAAGCCTGCACTGCCATTGCAGCTGCAACTACTGCTTGTACACAGTGGGGCAAGGATCGCGCCACTGGGTCTAACTGTGATGAATAGTAAGCTATGGGGTGTTTTTGTCCCCATGTTGCTGTGTCAATACTGATGTCATATAACCTTGCTTACAATCTACAGTTTGGATAAACTGCTTGTTATAGTTTGGTAATCCTAAAACTAAGGATGATGCTATCAATTGTTTCAGCTTACAGAAAGCTGCTTCTGCTTCAGGTGTCCATTGTAATAAATCTTGTGCTGTCATTGACTTCTTAAATATTAAGTCGGCCAGTGGAGCAGATTCCAAAGCATAGTTTGGTATCCAACTCCGACAAAAATTAGTAGTTCCCAGGAAGGACATCATTTCCTTCTTGGTAGTTGGTCTAGGTGCTTGTAGAATTGCTGTTTTTCTGTCTTCATCTAATATTCTACCTTCTTTTGATATTACATATCCCAAGTACTTAACTTGTTTTCTCCAAAGCTGTAACTTGTCTTTGTTTACTTTGTGACCTTGAGTAGCTAAAAATTGTAATAAAGCTATCGTGTCCTCCTTGCATTCTTGCTGGGTGGGGGCTGCCAGCAGAATGTCGTCTATATAATGTAGAATCTGACTACCTTTCGGTGGGATAAATCCAGCCAGGTAGCTTGCCATTTCCTATGCAAATATTGTTGGACTATCACAATATCCCTGTGGTAATCTGGTATATGTGTACCGCTTTCCCTGAAATGTAAATGCAAACCAATATCGGCTGTCAGGGTGTATTAGTATTGAGAAAAATGCATTACTAATGTCTACCACTGAAAAATATTTTGTTCTGGCTTTAAATCATTCAGTAAGGTGTGTGGATCTGGCACCGTTGGTGCCCTAGGTATAACTGCATTATTTACAGCTTGTAAGTCTTGGACCATACGCCATTCCCCGTTTGCTTTCTTGACAGGAAATAAAGGTGTATTACATGGTGAATCAGGAGATTCTATTAAGACTCCTTCCATAAGTAAGGCTGCTATGATAGGCTTGATTCCTACCTCTGCATCTTTTCTCAAGGGATACTGTCTTTTCTGGGGCCTAAATGCTAACTTTGGCGTTATGGTAACTGGTCCTGCTGTTCGTATTAGTCCTACATCTGATTTCCCTGTTGACCAGAGTATGTCTGCTATGTCTCGCAAGGCTTTTTCCTCTTCTTCCAATAAGAGTAATACTCAGCTATTCTCACTAGCCTGTGAGTGTACAGCTGGGTGTGTCTGTGTAATCCAATTCAATTTCTGTTTCTGTACTCCCTGTTCAGAGAGCTCTAATTCTGTCTGCTTTTCCCACCTTGTGACTTTTTCACCTAAATCTGCCCATTTTAAAGGTTTGTTCTTAGTTAAACTAACATGTGGCAGTCGATTAGATTTGTAAAGTGCTAAAAATTCCTGGGACAATGAACAGCTTGCTACACTGTTCCCTTCTGCATCCCAGTACAAGTTTCGCAATACTAGCCTGTTTGCATGGTTCTGAAACAATTCTTATTCATAATCTTTATCAGGTCCTGGTCTATTACAGTAATATAGAGTACAATGCAACAAATGCTGTTTGTCAATGTCAAGGGAGGGGAACTTGCTGATGGCTACGTTCATCAGTTCTTCGGTTACTGCCCCCGGACCAGTCGTAACCAAGTCCTGGCTGTACCAATAATACATTTCACCCTCCGGTCGCACTACAAAAGTGTCCATTTGTCACTATGCTTCCATACCCTGCATGGTTGGAACTACAGCTATGCCAAATATCTGCATCAAATCTCTACCCAAAAGATTTACTGGGCATTTTGCAGAAACTACAATTTTACTTTTCTGAGTCATCTCTGAAACGGGGTCTATTATTGTTATGTCATGGGAGAGTGGCTCCCGATACAGCTGTCCATTAGCTGCTTTTACTAGTGTATAATCTGGTGATTCTGTATCTTCCGGTAGTTTGGAAGGGTGTATCAGGGTTCATGAAGTCCCTGAGTCACACAAAAATGTAACTTCCCTCCCCTCTACCAGAAGCGTCACTTCCGGTTTTGTGTCTGCTAAGTAAAGCTCTAAGCTCAAAAGAGCTAGTTCTAAAATTTCATTTTCTTCTATGTCTGTGTATTCATATACATCCTCTACCCCTTGTGTCACATCCTCTTCTCCTGCTATCACATTTACACTTACCTTTCCCTGCTCAATCTCTTCCAATGATTCCTGACTATCATATAGTCATTCCTCATCCTCCTTATTTTCTGTAGTCGCCTTCTTGTTTAGCCTGCAATCCCTCGCTAAATGTCCCTTTTTCCCGCACTTAAAACACTCACCCTTTTTCTTTCTTTCCTCGAAATCTTCTGATCGTTTGTCAGATTGTTTATTTCCCCTGGGTATTTTTCTTACCCTTTTTCCCAGTTTGTACTACAAATACTTCTGACCCATCTTCTGCCGAAAATACTTGAGTTTTCTTTTTCTTTTTACTATTAAAATGTCTTTCTGCATGTCTAGCATATTTAAGTAATGGCTGTAATCTACTTCTTCGATGATCTACCATATGCTTCGTAATAAAGCTACTAATGGGAGTTATATTACCCTTCAAGAATGCGTTCTTTAACTGTTGTTCATATGAGGAATCATGTGTCTGGTTTTCTGGTATCTGCATTCCGCAGTGATTATTAAAACACTCTAACAGTCTAGCATAATATCTATCAACTGTTTCACCTTCCTGTTGAATGCATTGATTAATGCAAGTCCAATCAGCCCTAGGCTTCCACTTTTCAGAGATTCGGTCTGTCAGACCTTTCACTCTGCCATCCAGTTCTACATTAGTATGTGGGAGTGGTCTAAGTTGTGCATCACGAGGATTCCAGTCGCCACTGATCATGTGCCAATCTGGACCCACAATTTGTCTAACCACTTTTTCTACTTCATAGGTTCATAGGTTCATAGATTAGTACTAAGCTAACTGCCCTTGCGAGCCATTTTAAGCCTAGTCAATTATCCCTTGTGAGACTCAAACCCTGCACCTTGTGCTTACTAGGCAAACACCTTAACCATTAGGCCACCCTCCCAACCCTCTTACTTCCTCTCCATTTAAATGATAACTTAATCTCATACCCTGTAGGTCTTCTAAAAATTTTCTAAAATTCACTTTTGGGTGGGGAATACCTTCCGTGGCTTTCCGGATATCTTCCAGTGTCCACGGTCTATAAACCAAAAGAGTCGGATCTTGTCATGCCTGTCCTGCCTGAGGATTTGGTACTTCTATGAGCGGACACATCTCTTCTTCACTCATAGCCTGTGATGCTCTATTTAATTCATTTAATTCAATCTCCCTCCTCAAGTCATGTGTTCGAGACCTAGTCTCGATAGGATCCCTGACAAACGGTTGTGCTTTTGCAGGGACAGCTGGGTATAGCGGAGGTGGATCAGCTCGTCCACTCGCTTCATATTCTGGTAAAGGAAGTGGAGAGGGCAAAAGAGCGGCCGTTGCTATTACTAAGCTATTGTCTTCTTTGTCTAAGAACATTGTCTTTGAATTTTTAATTCTCTGCTCCCTACGATTTGCTTCTGCAAGCCACCTATGCGCCTGAGGGACTCCTAATTGTCTCTGTTTCTTTAATTGACCTTTCATGTCTATTTCTAACTGTTTTACAAGTTTCATAAGTGCAAGTTTATCTAAATTACCCTCGAATTTATACTTATCGACCGATTTGGTGTAATATTTAACATTATTAGCACGCTGTAATTCCATATACTTTGCGTCTTCAGTTAGGGGCGTGTCCTGGGAACTTTTTGTGCACTGATTTCCCATTGGTGTCTTAGCTAAGCTGTAAATTGTTATGTAACCCTTTCTATCACATGGTACCACAAATCTATACCTTTTCACAGTTTATCTAGAATAACTGTCTACCTATTCTGTTTCCCTGATCTATGACAGAGAACAGTAACCCCTTTTTCTGTCCCTAATCTGCATACGCAAATTTACCTGACAAAAAACAGTTCTGTACTTAGTCCATGATCTTAAAACAGAAATAAGGTAATTCCTCCTTACCTGACCCTCCAGATCTTACCTGATCCACCAGATCGTTGACTCGTCCACCAATCCCAGATCAGAAACGGTGGCTGGCCTCTTTCAAACGACAATTCAGTCAGAGGTCTTTCAAAACAGAAGAGCCGATTTGGCCTCTTCTCCATACGGATGCATGCCACCGGGCCCAATTCTGACCTAGGCCTAGAGCGAGAGATACGTTTCCGGTCCGAAGGACCAATCTGTCAAAGGAAAAATATACTTTAAAAATTATCAAAACACAGTAGGTTCAGGTTAAGGCACTTTAATCTTGCAGCAAGGAGACAAAAACGTGCTAATACAGAGTTTGTCGAACCAGAAACAGGTAATGCATTAATTTTTATAGGTTATTAAATTTATCCTGTCATACCATGCTGACGTAACAGATTACCACCTTTTCATCATCATCTGCTGATCATCTTTCTCATGAATTTCTGCTGATTTAAACAATTTTTGTTTGAAACTTCCTGAGGAAAACAGCATGGCCTTGGTTACTTTCAGTTAGATACTTGTTATGATACATTCAAGATACTACGGCTAAATCAAGCACAATGCTAGCAGTTCATTTCTCTAATAATCCTTTGTCTACCTTATCTCTAAATTACTGCAGCTGCAGAGGTTCCCATCCTCTGGACAGGGCTGTTTGTCTAGAATCATTACATTTATAATATAGAGTATTGTTCATTCATATGCTTCTGACCTAGCAGATAAACACCTGCTTCTCAAGTACATTTCCACAAGGCATAAACAAGAATATTGCTGTGCTAGCAGTTACTCGGTCAGAAGGCAACTTGCAAGTTTCAGTAAGCATGCTGCAGTTTTCAAAAAGCATCTTTTTCAGTCTCATATGAAACTCAATTTGTATATAACACAGTGCATGAAAAATAGAATGAAAAGCATATTAAAAACACTTGATTATTAATTTGGCATTAAGCATACACACATTAATACATATTTTTCTAACAAACATACACCTAACTACCCTATCACACTACAGCATGATGCATTTACAGAACACGCTACCGAGATTACTAAGCACAGCAGTCCCAGAGGCAGACATCTAGGTGTGTGTCATCATCCGCAAAGGCAAAGACGTTGGTAGGAAACTGCTGTGGTGTGCGGCGTCTAAAAGCAAGACTGCGTCCCCAGGTGGATGGGAGCATGCACGCAAACACACTCACTCACACACACACACACACACACACACACACACACACACACACACACACACACACAGCAGGGCTGGGAGTCGAACATACACCTAACTACCCTAACACACTACAGCATGACGCATTTACAGAACGCGCTACTGGGATTACTAAGCACAGCAGTCCCAGAGACAGACATCTAGGCATGTGTCATCATCCGCACACTTGCACACACTGGGGGGCTGAAAGGAGTTTCCAACACTAACTACTAACACACACTACCAGGCACCCGGCAATGCACTTTACTTTACATGCACTATTACTACAGCACAGCAGTCCCAGAGATGTGTCATCATCCGCACTGACAAGGACGCTGACAGGGATTGTATAGAGAGTGATCAGTCTGAAAGCATACAGACATATTACTGTCCCATCGTACACATAGAAAACACACGGCAGTGGTGTGATCGTGGCTACGTAAGATGTACGGTGCACCACAACATGACATAGTCACAGGACACCCCACAGACAGTACACCCTTCAAGACAGTCGATTAGTGTGTACTCTGTATGCATCCATCATGACACTGAAAATGGACATCTGTTGGCTGGATGACCACCATGGCTATACAGGATGTCAACAGCCATGCACAGAAGGACATCACCGACACAAGGTGTCACTGGGCATGGCCACACGCTTAGTAATACACGTCCATTCGGACTGTACTGTGTGTCGATCTACACAACAGCGTACTGGGCATGCTCACACACTTAGCAGTTGCAAAGGGCCATCTTGCATACGGACAGAGTCTCAACTTGCAAGGGTTCAGTTGGGACTGTCATGTGTGTCCATCTACACAACAGCGTACTGGGCATGCTGACACACTTAGCATTTGCAAAGGGCTGTCTTGCATGCGGACGGAGTCTCAACTTGCAAGGGCTCAGTTGGGATTGTCATGTGTGTCCATCTACACAACAGCATATTGGGCATGCTCACACACTTAGCATTTGCAAAGGGCCGTCTTGCATGCGGACGGAGTCTCAACTCGCAAGGGCTCAGTTGAGACTGTCATGTGTGTCCATCTACACAACAGTGTACTGGGCATGCTCACACACTTAGCATTTGCAAAGGGACGTCTTGCATTCAATTCAGATGGAGTCTAGACACGGAAGGGCACAGTAAGGCATAACTGTCCCCACGCACAGAGCGGTCACGCACATGCAGTGACCAGCACATGCTCAGCTGCCATCACAGCTGTCACAGGTGCAGATCCCAGATGTACACACCGCAGTCTACACTGTAGCCCCCGAGACATCACCATGTCATTGCTGCAGCAGTACACAGCCATACATTACCACAACACCATGTGACACATGACCAGTGGACTGTACAGAGGTCTACAGCAACTGTGCAGTGTACACATGTACTGAGAGGGTTTCAACAGGTGTTATGCATTGCAAGTATACCACTATACATGACCAGGTCAGCTCAAAACATACCAGGGGCCCCGGGTGGTACACAGCTGCGACACATGAGTGTTGCTGTACACCAACGAATACGCATGTTTGGATATGTCAAACATGTGATTGTAGTGGAATTGTGCATGGACCACACACAACACATATGTACATAGCTAAGCCTTTGCTGTCCCCCATGCAGAACAGTGGCCTAAGCAATCATACGCACACAAATGGAAGGTGGGTCCATGTCTGTTGAATGCTCACAGTACAGGAGGCAGTAATGTCGGAGGACACATTCCCCTGTAGTAGTCGCCCATGACACCCGTGATATCATACCACAGTCCATGTGTCATGTATGTCAACACACATGTCCACCAATAGCAATGCATGCAAACATGACTACAGGAGACACATGTAGGACCAACAAACATGTACAATCTGTACTGTGCATGCAGCAACCATGCATGTGCAGTGGCCAATGTCCATACCACAGCTGTGCCCAACTACAACATGCAGTCGCAATGCAGCCCCATCATTGACACCTGTATATAGTGACATACAGACAGTACAGTTGGTTGTACATCCAGTATGGAGGGATCTGTGTACATAACGTGGTGATCCACCTGTGTAGATGTATGTGTGCCAGGGGTAGCTCACAGGTGTGTCACATGCCACCCTACCATGCCATGTGCAAACAGTACGCTATGTCACTGTTACTTGATGGTGATGACTTAATGCATACACAGCAGTCAGGTGTAGCCAACTGTATGTCTCATGATACCTGTATAACTGACATTCACCCGTGTGCACATGACACACAATTGCCAGACATAGCGTTGGTACACATACTGCGGACAGTACCGCTGCATGTCTATCAAACAGATCATCTTATGGCAGGTGTATCATTCTCAGCACTGTCATGTGTGTCCGCTTGTGTGACCACACATGCCACATATGGTGGGGACTACATCCCAGATGTAACACATCCCTGTACGCCATTGTACAAATCTGTACATACTGCAGTGTGGAAAGCATGAGGTCGGCAGGTGTGGTGCATCACACACATCGGCTATCCGTACACACATAGCTGGTCACCACAGTGTGTCTGTGTATGTATGTATGGCTGTCTGGTGCTTGGTGTGAGGGTGTATGCTACCATACTGTGGAAACAGGATCACTAACCCCTCATGGTGATGCAGTCTACTACCCTGTTGATGCCATCGGTCCCAGCCATACTGGCTACATGTGCATGTCCCTTCTCTGTGCCACGTCGTGTGGGTGCAAAGTACTGCGAGGATGATGGCAACATAGGCACGAGTCCACACATGAACACTATGGGGTGTGTTATAGTGCTGTAGACTCCGTGAATGTGGCCATGTACCTGTACTGTGACAAGGTATTACTGCTACACAGTGTGGCCTCATGCTATCAGGTGACCTCTAACGTCATCATTGGCCTGACTGCTGTGTACAACCACTGCACCATGTCAACATACCTGTAATGTTTCCCAGTATGTATGTCACATCTCTGTCTGCTGTAGCCTGTTCAACTGACCACATGCTTCAGGTGCAGTATATGTGTGGACATCTGTGTCATGTTCAGACATCTGTGTCATGTTCGACTGTCCAACAGTCAGGTTGAGGGTAAGTTTAGCATGCTGATATTGCCATACGTGCCTGTGAGTACTCCACAGTTACACATGGGGGACTGCAAACACTGCTACCTGTAGGCACATGCCAGTACACCATAGGAGGGAACCAGGGCATCATTACCAACATGCTGTTACTGTTGTAACCGAGACACATACTGTGAACATATCACAATGCATGCTGCACCTGGACTACATGGTATGACTGGTGCATGTCGACAGTACACAACTGATGTCACATACACATCTCTCAGTATTCACACACATCCAATGCAACAAACACATCCCTCAATATGCATACACAGGAAATGTTAGATACACCTCTCACATCTCAGTATTCACACACGACCAATACAACATACACATCCCTCAATATGCATACACAAGTAATGTTAGATACACCTTTCACTATTCTGTTCACCCTGTGCATCAGACCATATGAGCATATCCCTGCACCGATGGTGTGGATGACAGGGATGTGGCACAGGCTTCATCATATGCACAGTGTGATACTGTTTGCCAGGGGCATAGGCTGCACCAATGTATGACATCATGTGTGCGGGTAAGGGCCAGTGATTTGAATGGACATGTCTGTTCCATATGCATGTGGGTGTTGTGGAGCCCTACAGTTGTGTTTGCTGTGTGTGTGTATGTGTGCACACAGTTCTGTCATTTGTGAGGCCTACACAAGGGTATTATGGGCAGCTCCAGATTGTACAGACCAGGTGGTACAGCTCACTGTGACTGGACATGGACACGTGTCCTGTGCCTGCCAGAGGTTGCACGGGCAGTACCAGGCAGAGGTACAGAATGGCTACTGTCTGAAGACACATGGCCACTGGAACCGTGTCCCCGCTGGGAACATCCAGGGTCACATCCACGTGGCCTGCTGTGACCTGGTGTGGTCAACGCAGCACCAGCTGCACTACTACTGCTACCAGCACTATGGGAGTGGCTATGTGAGGTGGCATGCTCACGTTGACCTGCACTAGGTGGTGTAGCTGGCCTACCTCCATGTGTCCTATGCCTCACCCCTACCAGATGTTCCAGCACAGACAGCTCACGCTCACGGATTGCCATACCACTGTCGAGGATTCTGACCATGTCACCCAATTGCCTGTCCAGAATATCAGCAAGCTGCTGTTGAGCACCTCCCAATGCCTGGATGTTGTTGTTTAGGGTACTGATAGCAGCCCTCTGCAGCCTCTGCCCTTCTCTGTTCTGCCATTCGGCACGTGCCTGTGCCACCATTACAGTCTGGAACATGCGTCTGGTGATCCCAGCTGCTGCACTATGTCCTGCAGGTGCATGTCTGCCAGAGGTCCTCCTATGAGCAGCACCAGCCACATGCCTGTGTGGCACATCTGCAGTCAGTATACTGCCACCATGGTGTGGAGATACACCTTCTGTAGCCACCACACATTCCTGTTCAACGCTAACAAACGCTGACTGTCCTTCCTCTATGGCCACTGTAGATGCAGTATGTGTTGGCAGCTGAACTGTGTGCGGGGAAGAGGGGTACATAGCTGGGATGGCAACCGTTGGCACAGATTCCGCCCCTGACATCCCTGCCTGTACCTCATGCATATGTTCATCACTGCTAGCATCTGTGGGGACACTTATCAGATGGACCACAGGAGGGTAACACACCTACATCACCTGTGAATGCAAAGAAAGACTCTAAATTACAATACACACACACACACACACACACACACACACACACACACACACACTGACACACACACAGACACCCACACAGACACACACACAGACACACACACTGACACACACTGACACACACTGACACACCATGCATGTGAGATGACAGATGGCATGCAGCATGCTTGTGATACAGCTGACAGCATGCAGCTCAGACATCAATAGTGTTTGTAAGCATACCCACTGGGAATGCACACTACAGCAGGCAGGTGTCATATCATTATCCATGCAATTCACACGATCATGGTAGTATGCATGCATCCCCGTGATACACCATGTGGACCAGAACAGGATAACAGTACACATGGCTGACGTGACCTTGACATGTAATCTGCTGATGTGTGCATTAACATGCATGCATGCCTGACAAAATGGTGTCCTGACACATGTACAGCATTGTACTGGGTATCACATTGCGGTGTTGTCCATATGCCCTACAGATAGAATGCATGTTGAGCAAATGTGCATGGGCATGGTAGGGGACTGAGCCATCTACATTGCTGTACAGTGTGATGTACAGACACTGTGCCATTGCATGGCATCATGATGCGTCTATATTGCTAAACAGTGCATGTTATGTACGCATTGCATATCCAGAACTGCATGCATACCCATGACATACCTGTGGATTGTGACCTATGATGCTGAGGTGTATACACACCCAACCATGCTGTGTCATGTGACAGGTCACTGGAGGACATACAGATGACACTCCTGCATGATGACTACAGAGTGTTAGCTGCCTGGCAACCATGTCCACACATAGTGGACCTGTCATGTCACCATTTCACACATGACATTGATGTACCATGCACACAAGGTGCACAGCTAACAGTGATGTCCTATGGCAGGGGGGAAAAGTACAGTTTCTGTGGCCTGGTGTCACTGTCAGTGGAATCTGTGAAGGTGACTACCATCATGCTATAACACAGACATCATGTTCAACACATCTTATGAGGTACATGTCACTGACACCTCCACTAGCTGTGCACAGGCATTTATGATGTGCAGCGTACCACATCACCTGTACAATTGGTCTAGTACGGCTGTACTTGGACCATGTATGGACAAAGTGGGACAGGGTATATCCACATCCCATCTTCTGTGTGGCTACATGTCTCTGGCCATCCCCCATGGCCATGTGTGCACATGTGTTGGTCATGTATGTGATGGCTGTCTATCACACATGTCTGTTTTGTCCCATATGACATGCACCCATAGATGTTGGTTATGTCACCATCTACAGGGCTATGCAGACAACTGGTGTATGTGTGCTATGTGGGGTATGGGTTATGGGAAATTGTGACAATATTGCAACCAAAACACTACGTGTCTCAGACATGTCGGATGGAACATCACAATGTGTGAAACCATTGCAGGGTCATTTAACACAATGGTGATGCCTGTGGTCTGCCCATATCACTGCTCACTGTGAGGTACTGGTTTGTGTAACACACATTTTGTTCCACTGTATAGTACATATGCCTCCATTGTAGAACACCTCCACCATTGTATGCACAGCTGGACACACATGTAGCAATGACAAATACTGTAGTTTCATGTCTGTGTATCATTTCAGTTGTATATATTGCACATGGGTGGCCTGTGTGGATGATGGGTGATGCAACCTGTATATCCATGTATTAACTGGCCACATGGTGAATAGATCTATGCTTTGACATGCCTGATACTGATGATAGTCTCACCTGCAATGGACTCTTGTCTGTGCGGCACACCAGAGGTACCTGTATAGGGTGACACAGCAGTATGAACATTATCCATGACTGTATGACAGCCACAGGGTGCACAGTGCAGGTTAACACATCAACCTGTACAATAGCATATAGTCAGCACATGTGTGCATACCATACCTCTCAACCTCTTAGAACAATAAATGTGGAGAAAGCCTACTATGATGGGGGACATATAGGGACAACTGTGACATATTGCTCTTACTAATTTAGAAATTTGCTAGACCAATAGGTTTGCATGCACATGGGTTTGACATGGAATGTGCAGTCGTAAACACAACTGTATGTCATCATTTAATGACTCCATTCCTCAGCTATTGGACAGAAAGGGACAGATATTAAGGGGAAAACACCAACAATATGAGGCAGACATATGGACATCCTGCAAATACCTGTACAGTTCAGAGGTATGGTGCATACACAGGGCAGCATAAAGCATGTGTGTCCACATAACTTGCATATATTGTTACATTACATGGTGTACACTGACACATGCACGTACGTGGGATATACTGGCCATATGTTCAGCACTGACTTACCAGGCAACTCCAGGCTCATTGGTTGGGAGACACCCACCTCCACAATGGCAGCTAGTGTTTGTGGGGCTGTTCCAAGTGTGTTCCCAGACTGGCCAGTAGCTCCTCTGTGTGTTTGAGTGGAGTCTGGGTTGGTGGCCCACCACCCATTCCACCTTGTTCCCTGGTGATTGCAGTGGCACGCTGTTTTGCATGACATATCAGGTCTGTGCAGTGTCTGCGCACCTGCTGGTAGGTGCGGTTGTGGCTGCCCACTTCATTGACCCTCCTGCGAAGATCCTGCCACAGGTCATCCTGCTGCTGTGCATGCTGTGGCACGTGGCTAAATAACACCTTGTACTTCTCATGGAGGTATGGGATTACGACATCATCCTCCTGTCAGCTATATGCTGGTAGGCGTGTACGCGGCATTATCTGTAAGACATGATGAAGGTGACAGGTCACATTTACAGACATGTACAGTGATAGTGCTGCACATACATTTCTAGTACATTCACACAGTTATCTTTGCAAATCAACATGACACTAACACGACTGGCATGTATGTGTCACACACATGTAACACCCAGTATGCATTGGATATCATCCCCATATATGTGTGTCACTTTATTAGTGTTCCTACTGCATGTGACGTCAGTCTCCATGTGGGCATGTCTGTTTGCCTGCACTGGTGTTCTTACCTATCTACTTATGCCTGATGTATCCACGGTAATGCTGTTGACCTTGATGCTGTGGATATGTCACATATCAACACAGACACAGCCTTACTGGACTTGGGCAGTGACAATGCACCAAGTACGCATGGAAACCTGTACATGCATCTGTTTTTCCATAGACATCTACACTGCACTGTACAGCTGTTCAACATCCTGCCATGGATCACCTGTGTTGCACATGTGATAGACATGGGACAATGGCTAGTCGGACATCATTTGCAGGTAAGGTTATTGGCTATAGCATGTACAGGCTGGGTTTCCTAGCTGTATCCGACACCCATTATGCCACCACAAAGGGCATTAGTGACACATTACTGATCCAGATAGATGGTACTACATCTACCATACGGCCATCACACCATGTATGACAGGGATGATATGTGCAGCTATGCAGACAGGGCTGCATGGTATGGTGGGAGTATGTCACAGGTATGGCACAGGGATCTGTCCAGCATGTGGCCATCCTAGTCGGGGGACGGTTGTTGTCCATGACGTATGTCTTTCAGATCAGGCTATGGACATGTAGCATGTCTAACAGCATAGTGTGGCATATGTCTGTATGCAAGGTGGATAGCATGCTACATACTGGAGGTGAGTATTGTGGAGGCTGGTATCGGCCATCCACTCATGGGCCCTACCCCTGGAGGGTGATGTGTATTCCAATATTGGTCACATGGGTGTTGTGTATGCCTGTCCAATGATCTCCGTGCTTATGGATACCACCCTGTCATGTCATGGGTACCTCGGATGACTACCTAAAGGACCAGGGAGATGTCTCCAGCTCAGGGAGGTGTACTACACTACACCATCCATAACACAGTGTCCATACTGTTGACCACAGCCTTGGTGTTTCTTAATGGGTACGGGGGTATTCCCCTAGTGGTGTCATTGCTGATATCATCCACCAGAATGTGCACATATGTCACACACATCACACACACACAACCCATTCTGTATGTTGTTCACAACACTGTGACAACAATTGCCCATAGGTCATGGCCATTCACATCGTCACATACACAGATGGCTGACATTTGTCTGTGTGGTATGGGCTACAATGCGGGTGGGGTACAACACATTAACCCTGGTTTACTGTAGCCGACACCGTGTGATATGCACATGTCACTGAAGCACCTTTGGTAGTTGTGAGTCTGTCAACAGGCCACTAGTAGAACACTCCTGTGACATACACAGGCATCTCTAGCCAAACATCCATACTGCCTTGTACATCTGTACTGCTAACATCTACATTGAAAATGGTTCATGGACTTGCAGACCATACCCGGCAGTATTCTGATGCGGTGCCACCAATCATGACTGTTGTCATCACTTGTGGGTTGATATTATACAACACCCTGTCTGTAATGTATGGGCATGCTCAGCACTTGTTCAGAGCTTCTTGGCATGTTATGAGCTACTGCTTAGTTTAGCACCCATTTCACACCAGTCCTCACAGGTACACTGTCTGTCCATACATTTCCAGCTTGATAACTGTATAACAGCTGTCGTACACACATCACTCACATACCTCGTAAGACATGGTGGTTTCTACGGTGTGTCCACCTGCCACGTATCACTTATATACAGGCATGTCCAACTGGCACGTACCAGTGCTATTGCCTGTCACTATGATGACTATGTTGTACATGTGGCAGTAGAGCTATTCTCATGTAAATAGTCAATGCACACCTCCCAACATACAACAGTACAGCCTGTGGGGGATGCACATATGCAGCCCTGCTGGGGGTTATACTGTCACCAACCCTGACTGCATCTGACAGTCATGTGGGGTTGTGCAACATTGGCAACACACACCACACATCACATAGTCCCACATGATCCCCACCACAGGCTACACATACTGAGATACCTTGTACAGTTCCCCTCCATACTCTGTGTGGGCACCAACAACAGCCCACATCGCCAAACACAACCACACCAACCTATATCCCACAGACACGTGTGCCCATCACATACAGCCAATCAGCTGTCATAACATACACAACACACCTGTCTTAGGTGACTGTCGGCAGTCACACTACTGTTCCACTCAGCAGGCTACACAAGGCGATAGTCACTTACATCCTGCTGTCCAGTAACTGGTTCTGCAACATAACCTATGCACACATGCCAAAGTCAGCAGGTACGATGTGACTCATCTTCCATGTTTGTGTGACTGAAGTTGTCACTCAGGGCACAGACTATGTGTGCAGGGACATGCAATAGCCCACCAGTGTTGTCGCCCTGATGGTGTGGTCCATGCCCTGGGAAGCATTTTGCGGTCATCCGGACCTGTTACCACTGTACTACGAATGACTGTGTCACTCCCAACAATTGTCCATGCTTCTGCTGTCATTCCACAGGTGTCTAGTATATGTCCACTTTGACAGACCCGGCCAAACAACATGATGCTGTGGCACAGTTGACCTGCACCTGTTAGCCCTGGGAGTACGGATCACATGTTGGACTCTTGCTGCTTTTATACTGCCTGTCTTGCACAGTGTCCAATAACAGTCACCACCAGAATGGGAACTGGCTAGCGAAGCATGTGGTCATGTCACACAATGCTTGACATCATCCTCTGTGAAGCACGCAGGAAAGGAACACCTGATACTGCACCACTTCAATATCTCTGCAGTGACTGGGACCTGCCTCTTGGCTCTGCAGAGCACACCTGAAATGACTAGTTATAGACAGACCGCACCTCTCAGGCATGTACCTGGACTGGCACACCCACAGCTGAGGTGTCCATATTCCACTATGTTGGACACACATCCCGGCTGGTTACTTCGCACAATGCATCACAGGTGCTCCACATGCATATAACTGTGTCCGGAACTACTGCTGCTACTAATGTGAGACTGACAGTAACCCACACTTAACAGTGATAGCCACACATGTACTGACACATTAGGCGTACACTGTGCGTGAGTCATAACCTCCGCTCGGCTGGTTCGACCCATACACCACCTCCAAGACCAAAAGTATCCTTGACATGGACACTACCAACATGTGACTGCTGTTCCACACCTGGGGTTATCCCCTCATTGATGGAATCCGAACATCTGCTACCCACCCTTGTTAGCCACATACCGGCACCACACACTTCACAGCATACACAGTAGATGAGTACTACAATGCCAACTACAGATGTCGTATGACAGTGGTAGTTGTTGTTGTGACACATGTGCAAGTGGACAATGCACATGCAAATGCTGAGACATACCCCAGTGCACTTCAATAGCATGTACACGACAATATGGTTCATGCTATTCCACACAGAGCCATGATGGTACACACCAGATTACAGATGACACTCTGGGGGTGCGGTCCCACAGACATACTTTACAACAACAGGTGGGGGCTGTTACACAGTGGTGTACATTCCCATGGGTGGGGTGACTCACTGGTCAGCCTCGGTAGGGCCACAGGATCCCTCATCACATACTCCATAACTAGCTATGTACACATTACTGCGACACATTCTGAGATGTACCACAAGGCATTATGGTGGTATGTCAGTAGTCGTATGCAATACCCACATCTGCTCACACATACAACTGTCACTCTGGAACATGACAGTAACAGGTGATGTTGGCAACATGCTGTCTGATGGCTTCATTGCTAACATTACACCCTCTCACTCCCTGCAGGGCCACATTCCTTGCAGGTACATTGCGGTGTACCTGCAGTCACACCTACACAGTACTGATCTGCACTCTATATGTCCTAGGACACAGGCCCCTTGTCACCCTACAATATCCCAGGCTGTGATTTCCACAGAACTCTGAACAGCATGCCTCCCCACTGGGACACCATATTCAGTAATAGCCTTGTACCAGACATTGTGGCCCCTGACTGGCACACAGCGACAGTAACACTCCACACAGGTGGCGCCACACTGCACGACTGGGACTATTGCCCTACACACCTCACTGGACTGTTATGCATGGCTATAGGGCACATCATCCTGGACATCATTTGTTGAGTCTTTGTTGTGCTCTAGACCTGTGATGCCAGCTGGGTTGGTCTTGTTGGGGCCACAGCATACCTCTTACACCTGTTGAACACCTTTCCTACAGTCACCAGAGAAGTTGATGATGACACGGGTGTCCACACAGCCTGCATTGTCCTCTCGCTGCCATTCAGCACCGTTCTCCATTCTGGTATTGACTACATACACATCCACCTGCACATCACAACATATGTCTCCGGATGTTATGCAATGTGGCTAATGGATGGGACACACACACTGAGGGTGGCATACCATATCACATACTGCATTCCAGTTACACTTGGCTTACCACAGTCCTCAGCCATGGGGCCCCTCATGTTCGGTATATGCTTCCCTGAGGTACAGGCTACCACTGAGGGGACTTCCCTGCCTAGCTTTACAGACCACTGTATACCCAGCACTGTTGTTGCTCCACCAGCTGATACAGACCCCATCCATACGGGTGTCAATGTGACAGATACCGATATGAACATCATGACCTCTACCTGCAAGACACTTGGTGTGAACATCACCTTTGCAGAACACCATCCACCCACTGGTTATCACATAGGTGTTAGTCCCCTACATACATGTTGCATTGTACATGTTTGTATGACACATGTATGTTGCACACACTCCTGTGATTACCACATTGCCACTGTGGCATGGATATCCTTCTACGTGTCCACACATGTCTATACTGGGTGTGTAACTGGTACATAGGCACCCATTGTACCTCTGAACACCGGACGTATACATACATCCCTGGATACAACACCCTGCATAGGGTGTACCTTACACAACAGCTTTACATAACTCAACATTAAAATGCCATGATGTTTATTGAGCTATAACTGTTAAAGTATGCGGCTTATGTACAGACACCACGTCTGTACACATTTGCAGGCTATATACTCAGGGGTGATGTCTGCTGCAAAGACAGGACCCATGTCTGCAAATATATTTATGGATATACTCCGCATACACGACATGCACAATAGCCACTATGACCATGATGCTCATGGATATGTGCACACACGTGACAGTGTGTGGCATGTGCTTGGGGGTTGCATTCCCAGACTGGACACTCACCATGCTTTGGGACATGATTCCTATGTACATCACGCATGGACAGTCAGTAGCAGTGTTCATGTGATACCTTGCTTGGTGGATGGTGGACACATGTACGCCAGGGATCACTGCAGTGGCTGTACTGTGCAGTGATGCAGGTTACACATGGCTCTTCTGTTCACAGGACACTACCCTAGAGAGGTGCCACTGGTGTGCACACTGTAGTTGTTGTTACACATAGACTTGCCAGACTGCATGGTACCCCACTATGAACCTGTGGAGCTATTACATGTCCTTTGTGCATGGTTACTGGTATAGCCCTTCCAGTTAGATTGGCTATCACACTATTACAATGTCCCATGACTACAGGCCATATGTATACTGTTATTGTACACGCCAATCATGTTCATGTTTGTCTGTCACATCTCTTCTGCTATTCTAGTATGGGAGTAATGTTTGTGTCCTTTGCAAATGCACAGAGTGGAGTACATAGTATTTATTTCATCATAACTGTTTATACATATCTTAATTACATACTACTCACATCACTATATGATACCTTTGTTATGCATCATATGCCTGTTCTCCTGTGTAACATATCTGACATATCAATCTACTGTACAATACATTACACATGTTTTACATGGTATCCATAATTCAAAGCATACTTGCACAGAGGTCCCACCTTAGACATGTCATTGACGTTATATGCCCATACACATGCGTAGTGTTACAGTATATCTACATATACTATCCCCTGCTATGGCACGTACTTATTGGACATACCATGCCACTGATGGCGGGTCGTATGACATTGTTCTGTTTAACGCCATCAGATTGCATCCCTTGTGGTGTCTGTGCTGTTTACCATGTGGCCCACTGCTGGACGCACATCTTCTACAAGCATTAGTATGATCAGCGAGACATCACTACATAAATACCATTCCCCACTTTATGCATGGAGGACACTTTTAATTACTGCAAACCAGGCTATGCATACACTGACATTACGTAATACAGAACATACTATACATACAGTTAGTGTTCTACATACCTTGATATCGTTCTGGTGTTTCGTCTCTATCTCGCTCTTCTGTATCACTCTTTCAACTGTTATACAGTATGAGCATACAGTTTGCATATCTGGCAAGTCATCCTTATATACGTCTATACCTGCAACATGTGGTTTACTGCCGCCAGTCCATTCGCCAATTACATGGCAGCAGTGAGGTATAATTGAATTCTCCACCTGGGCGTTGGCCATTTGCCCTGCCTTCCGGGAGACGGCCTGTATTGTTTTTTGTTGTGTGTAATTGCAACTGCTATGTGTAGAGCCAAGTCTATTTTGGGGTCATGTCCCCCATGGATTGTGTGTGATGGCTTGAGTATGTGGTTCTACCTGTGACTGTTCCTGTCATCCCACCCGTCTGATAAAGGACTATTGCAAACACCTGTAACATCGCCGTTTGTTCAGTTATACGACAGATACAATTTTGCATGGCTCCTTTAAATGTGTCTCTCACAAGGTATGTCAACAGTTCAGCAGATGTAATTGACTAACTAGATGTTTGGGATGTGGTTACGGTCTGTATTGCTATTGTTTCCAGTGTGGGGAATGTAGCCGGGTGTATGTAGCATATACGGTTTTGTGGGGCTTGCATTTCTACGTAGTCCATATATATGTGTGTGGGCCCCTTCCCTAATTACAGTGCTATCACTTAATAGACTTCTGTTATGGGAATTTACTTTGGGCCGTTGTTAATTGGTTTCTATATGGTATGCAGGTGTGGTTGATACTTCCATACCTCCGGATGTACGGCGATATGTACAGGGATATTTGTAAATGAACGCTATCTCATGTATGTTTGTCCCAGATATTTACACTCATTGCAGTGGTGTTGGTGTCAGACCCTCTGTCACATGGATTGCCACCTTTTCATATGGCCATAGTTGGACACTTGTGGGTCACACAGTGGTGTTTACAGGCTGACATATGGCCACGGTCAGTACACAGGATAGCACATACTTTTATCCTCATTACATACCAATTGTTCTTGGTCCTTCACTACTTATTGGTTTGCATGTAACATTTCCATTTCTTACATACAGGCATGAGTATTTCCTGCAACTATTACATATTATGTGGGACATACTAATGTCCTAAACTCACGGACAGTTGCCCTTTGTAATGTTTCATGTCAGGACACACCTGCGCAGGGGGGGCTGTCCCTCCCAATGTGGGACAGGTGTTTACCGCATGCCTATGGCTAGCTATACCCGCACCTACTGTAATCATCTACCTCTGAGTTGCCACCTACAGACACACTATGCGGACACACACACACGCTTTAGTCACACGGGAACACACATGGCACCCTCACCACACACATACACAGGCTACATCACTCACAACCGCAGTTGTACACGGTACCTACGTGGACTGCACCACCACCAGTGGTGAACACATGTCCTTACTATCATCATATTGCTCACGGTTCTACTGTTCCAGTATTGTGTTCTTTCTGCCTTTCAGCCTCCTGGTTACGCGTGTCAGTGTGTAACACGTTCCATAGTTGGCGGTATCCTGTTTATTTGTACCTCAAAGGTGTTTAGAATGTCGTCGACCTATCTATATATTTGCAGATGCCAGTGACCCCTTGTATATTGACATATATCACACTATTGCCCTTTCTATCTGTATTATATATATATATATATATATATATATATATATATATATATATATATATATATATATATATATATATATATATATATATATATATATATATATATCTATATATACATATCTCGGACAAGGGTGGTGACAGGCATGCTACGCTTTTCATTGTGTGTTTGTCAGTGTATACTGTGTTTCCTGGACTCTGCACGTTTGTGTCAGTACCTGTCACATTACACACCTGCCATAGGTTAAGATTACCTTCCATCCCACTTTGCGAGGGACAGCCCCTCTTTGTGCAGTTGTGTCCTGCGAAATATTTGTGAGCATAGCAAATGTCCTACGACTTTGGGACAAACATATTCCCTATAGTTTATGTCATAGTTGCATAACACACTTATTCTGTATCTGACCCACCTACATGTTACAGGACACGGAACACGTACCTGCGACCATTACTAGATTAAGCTTTTTATCTATGCAAAACACTGATGTTATGATTTTCATCCTGGCCGGGTGTGTGTCATCCTGCAGACATCTGGCGTATGTCCCACATTGGTCATTTGAACTGTGGCAACCCTACCGTACGTACATCTTGCCTAGCAATAGTGTTGCGTGATTGTGTACATGACTGCCTGTTCCACTCCTGGCAGTGGTAGTTTTTCCCTTCAGAGCAGGCGCTATTTGTGCAAGGGTGACTAATGCTGGTGTCACCTGTTCTGTACATCATTGACCGTGATCTGCACAGTGGTCGGTGACACTTAGCCCTGTTTTGCGCATATCCGTATAGTGGTATTTAAACATCGCTTACCAGCTGTGGGCAATGCTTATTCCTGCAAATGTGTGCTACACATATTCTGATGACCTGCATCCAGAATGCATTACCCATGCCATCGGGATTACATTACATCCCTTGCGGGATGTCGGACCGGGAACATGCATGACAGTCACTGCATGTACCACTTGGACATCTGGGGGTTGTACACGAATTATGTCAATTTGTATGTGCAGTACACTACAGCAGTTACTCCACACTACACTCACATGGATGACTCCATTAGTTTGCAACTTGATGGGTCCAGTTAATGGTATGTCCATGTGATGTTTACTGGCTGTACTCCGGCACTGGGTATGTATATCACAATTAGCTACACCCGATAATTTGCTACACCTTCATACGACCGTGGATGCAGCATGCCGGGGTGATTAATGCCTGTTATGGGTACATCCCCTGCCTTGACACAACATCCATGATTACATTTTACAGTAACGCGGTGGGTAATCCATGATGACTGTGTGTAGGACAGTGCTTACACACATGTGCTCCCACGATTGCCTCTGCTCCAGTACGCGACAGTTGCTTACTCGATGTTGCGGCGACGGGAGTCACTGTTTGCCCCGTTTGGTGTTTTGCTTCTGACAATCGGGTGTGTACCTACCGATGTACCTGGGAACCTATACATACAGCACTGACAGATACTGATGGGTGCATCTACTGTTCAGGTGTTGACATTTCCGTGTTCCCATGGCTGTTGCATGTACAATGTTTGAGGGCTGCCTATGTAGGATTCCACAGTGGGCCACCTATACATCACAATTTACAGGTAGTCGTGTTTGTGTGCCATCCATGTTACTGTGTGTGCAGGTGGGGAAGGGTGTCAGTCCGTGGCAGCCTACACTGTCAAGGTATGTGCTATACGTTTCCTCTTTGCCAAGGCATAGGCATATTGGGCACGCCTCCATCTGCCTACTGGGGCTGGCACAGTGTGTCCATGGTCTGGATCCCTCTGTGCCTGAGTTGGCCTTGGCACTTGTGGTGGGCTGTGAAGCCCTCCCCCATTTTGACCCTGCTGCAGCTGTTTCCGCAGGATCATATTATGTAGCATGGCACATACTATGAAGATGTGGGCACACATGCCTGGAGAGTACTGCAAGGCTCCACCAGATTTGTCCAAGCACCGGAACCGTGATTTCAGCATCCCGAACACATGCTCTATGATGATTCTGGTTTGTGCGTGCGCCTCATTATGGCGTTCTTGCATTAGTGTGTGCGCATTTCTGATGGAGGTCATCATCCATGGCTCCAGTGCATAGCCAGCATTCCCCACAAGGTGACCTTGCGGGATGTCCCCCCTGACAAATACCTGATACAGCTGTGAGGCATGCCAGATATGGGAGTTGTGGTAGCTTCCAGGGCTGCCAGCACACACATCCATGATAATGCCCTGGGCATTGCACACGACCTGGCAGTTGATGGAGTGGAATCCCTTGCGGTTTATGTAGCACCTACCATACTCACCGGGTGGTGACTTGATTTGTATGTGCGTGCAGTCTATCGCATCCAGTACCACTGGGTAGTTTGCCACATGGTGGAAGTGATGCATATTGCTGGCCAACTCCTCTTGAGTTTGGGGGAAGTTTATATGCTCATTGGCATGTGGTAACATGGCATCCAGGAACTGGTGTAGTACCCTGGATGCCGATGCCTGTGAGATCCCCATTATATCTCCAGTTGGCCTTTGAAAGGTACCTGTGGCTAGTATTCGCAAGCTTACACATACCTTCATGTCCACTGGGCTCGGTTCCCCTCTGTTGTTTCTGGTTCTCAGGCGTGGCCGGCACAGCTCTACTATTTGCTGTAAGATGTCCCTGTCCTCCCTGTATCTTCTAT
Source organism: Protopterus annectens (assembly GCF_019279795.1). Taxonomy (NCBI): domain Eukaryota; kingdom Metazoa; phylum Chordata; order Ceratodontiformes; family Protopteridae; genus Protopterus; species Protopterus annectens. The sequence goes on from NC_056739.1 coordinate 1,605,652,859, forward strand.
GTTTTATTTACAAAACCACTATTGTGTTGCCTTTGGTGTTGCATTACATTTGGATGCCGTGAATTACCTCCTGCCCTTCCATTTACATTTATGCACGTTACACCTACCATTTGCTGGCATGCATCCAGCTGCCTGCTTTCATTTGTACTTTCCTAGACCTGGCTTATCTTGCGTAATGTGTGCTATTGCTGATCTACTGTGGGCTTGCTTTGCTCTGCTATGACAGTTCTCCTATCTTTGCATTCCAGGTCCTCCCCACCTTTCTTTGCAATCCTATGCCTCACCTATCCTGTTTTGCAGGTTTCTGCATGCAGGCTTGTCTACTGCCGTCGATTGGCCGCTGTGAGTTGATTGGTGTTAATTGCTCATTAGTACGCCAATTACCCTGCTTCGGCATTTCCTTCTTTTCTTACCCTGACCTTCCTCTTTGTGCTATTGTTCGTGGCGTGTGCATCCGCTTACCGGGTTTCGGGCATGAGTTCATCCCCGTACAAATGCGCTTTCGGGCACCATGTGTGCTCTCAGCTAAACGGTTTTATACCATCCTCCCTACCCCTGTCCTGCAGCTTTGCTTAGCAATGGCCAGGCCAGATTTGCATTGCTCCAATGTGCTTACTGATAAGGTGGCACACCCCTCTGCTGATGTCATGTATCACCTTTGATACACTCCTCAGTGTTATAACACTGTGCCGTCAGGTACATCCTTAATCTGGTGGGACGTTTGCGATTCAGTATTACCTGCCTCATTTGCATGGCATTGACTACTAATTCATAGTTACAGCGCCGAACACTGTTGCGGGCCCCTGGCAACCCTTGTGCCTTGCTTGTGGTGTGCCATGCCTACCATTGCATATTATGGTGCAATCCTAATTTGTCTTTCATTGCGATTTTATGACATTTGTATATATTTCCTTTGTATTCCTGTTTGCACACACATGCACTGCGGTTGTACTGTGCGTTACTGTGGACATGACATCAAATGTTGTTTTTTAGGTGTTGTACATCTTTTCTTGTGTCATTTGGCTGTGTATTTTACCATTGGCATATGTTAACTTTGTAATACATGAGTCTGGTCCGCTTCCATAACTCCAGTGTTCTGTTTGGGAAAATGTAAACAATGTTTTTTGGTTTACATTCCCATGGGCTTGCGCTATGCCTGCACCACTTCGTGAATCGCTGTATGCCTTCATTAGCATGGTGTGACACTGCACATGGGGTGATTTGCATACCTATGCTGAGGGCTGTGTAGATCTGGCATACACCGGTAGTGCACGTGGAGTTGGTTCGTACCTGAATCGCTCGGCGGACATATTTGGCGTTGTCCCGCATACGCAACGCCTGTGCCTGGTGCAGGGTTCATGAATCCGGGGGATTGTTTAATCATTTCTGCATAGCATATCAGAGGAATATTGTTTTTTTTTTAATTTTGGGGATATTCATTTATTATGCATTATATACAGCAATGTCTTGATTAGACTATATTAAATCAGAAGGTAATAATTATATAGTGGTAAGTCATTTGTTACAAAACAAATCTTTATGTAATATTTGATTATAAAAATGTTAGATGTTACTTTGAGGAAAATAAACTATGCACATTTCCACAGCATACTGAAGATTATTAAATATGAAGGCCAACATAATGCTTCAAAAAGCAAAAAAGAGAAATGTCATTTCATCAAATTTTTCATCTGATGCTTAGTTAAAGACACTTATGAATATTGCAAAGTTGCATGAATCTGCATCAGTCCGATATACATAAAATTACATTTGGGCTTCACTTCTCCTAATATAGGTTAATAGTGATGAAATATAAGCCTGACACAGCTTGTTGTCATTGTCAGTATGAACATGCTGATTTGACACCTTGACACCTTATTAGTGGACTGATAACCAAGTGCAGTTATGGTGGGAAAGAAACAAGATATTTAGTTTTTGTATTAACTCACGTTCATTTCTCTTGAACCATCTGTTTTGTTGAATATGTTGGATTATTATCATTTTAAGATATACATTAAAATAGTAATGCATACTTAGAAATTGCAAAGCTTCTCCCTCTGTCAGAATTTCCAAAATGCAAATAGTAGGTTCTGCATTCCAAATATATTACATATTAGTGGGTAAGGTGTCAAAAGTTATGATAAGTTACAATAAGATTGGATATGTTATAATAAGATAGAATAAATTATAGTAAGATGTGACAAAGCAAGATGAATATGATGAATTATGTTACTGGCAGATGTACTTGTTTGAGGAAAATTTGGTCCTTTTATTTTGCTGGTGGTCTTCACAACTTTATCTATCTTTCTTTCTTTACTTTTTTATTTTTAATTTTATTTTAGTATAAATATTTACGTACCAAATGATTTAAAAAAAATTGTACATAGCCTTCTTCTAGGACTTTACATCATGTCAAATAGCTAGGCATTACCGTTTTATTCTTACACTTTGAAATTAATGTAGCTTTAAAACAGAATTTCTCCACTCCTTTATATTTTCCTTTATTATGACAGATTGTTTTATTTTATTGGATATGTATCCTTTGTTGACAGTGTCCTACTTTTTGGGAGACTGAAGGTGGTATTTCTACTACTAGGGGTAGATTGCCCAGGACATGGGGGAACTTCTCTCCTACTCTTTTGCATCTAGGGGTAGATTGCCCAGGGCATTGGATAACTTCTCTCCTCCTCTTTTGCATCTATCTAGATACCACCAACTCAAGCAGATGGGACCTCAGTCAAACATCTCATCTGAAGGATGACAGACTCAGGAGTGCAGTACCCTCTAATGTTTCATTATTGTCAAGGATCCAATTGTCCATAGTGGAAATAGAACCCATAGCCTACTTGGCTGCCAGTACCAAAGGCAAATGTGTTACCTTTTGCATCACTGACACTAACAGATTCAAGACATGAGATTAATGTTTCTAAGAAGATGCTTGTTTAATTAAAAGATTTTAAAATTGGGTTAATGTGGGTATTCTACTAAATATTTTAGAGTGCTAAAAGTATATTTTCCCATATTTGTATAAGCTACTGTAGGTGAGAAATTAACTGGGGTTCAGTTGGTTTGTGTGATAGAAAATGGGTTGGAATTAGTACTTGGAAATACAAAGTCATGTTTTCACGTGGGTATTAAGAGTACTGCTTTTGTGCTTTTTGATGACTTTCAAATTACAATATAAATAATCATGCTGTATGGATTATGAATTTAGTTTCTGATTTACATATGTGCTTAAAAGAGTAGTAAAAAGAATATATTAGCACCTTTGATTTACTTTCAAGCGACTAATTAATTATGAATTAAGAGTTTAATGTCTCAGTATAAATGTTACTGCTTTAAAATATAAAGTCCTGTACTATTAAAATATAATTATTAAAACCTCTGTAACAAATATGTAATGTTATTTATTTATCTATTTATTTTATTTATTATTTGTTAACTAGGTTGTCCCACTATGCTAGTGACCTTTTCTCAGGTGAGATTCAATGTAGTATTTATACTATTCGGGAAATTTGGCCAGAACTTTATTCAAAAAACTTAAGTGCTTTTGTCTGTAATCTAAGAAAGACTTCTTCAGAAGTTAAGCTGAAATTTGCTGCAATGCTGATTTTCTTCTATGCTTTCTGCTGGCTATAGTAGAAGTAAAGGTTTAAAGGAAATATCTGACACTGACAGAGGAAAGAAAAAAAAGCCCTTATGAAAAAACACGTGGTCCATACAAGCAGTGTGTGTACATCAGTGATAGCCCATAGCCCCTATGTGTCAGTATTTACATGTCACAAGGCAATCCCCTGTAGTGGTAGGTGTGATTGCAACACAAAATACATTATATATTTGGCATTGTATTTATCCTGTGATGGATTTTATGTTGGAAAGATTGAGAGAAAATTAAGTAAAAGGATTGTGTGATATCAAAACGAGAGATGAAACTAATGCATTGTTCAAACATTCTGTGAACTGTTCCAACTTTAAAAGGTTTCTGTTTTTATACTGGAGACAGTACCAAAGGACAATATGGGGGTCCTTAGAAAGTAATATTAGAATAAGGAGAATTGATCTGGCAATTATGTTTGAACACTACACTCCCAACAGGATTAAATGATATGATTTGTAAAAGTTTTATGAAGGATATGAACTTATATAAAAATTACATTTTTTCTTCTAAATATTAAAGATAGAATGGAATATCTGCAATGTTATTATTACAGAAATTATATAAAAATATATTTTAATTCAGTGTAGTATTTGATATAATATGTGCTGACTATTTATACAGCATACGTTTTTGAAACATCAGCTGACTAGGTGAATCGTCACATGGCCAGAAATAAGTATACAAAGCCATTGTAGTGAATATCAGCATAACATCTGAAGAAGCCTCTCTTAGTTTAGAGACAAAAGAGCTCAATTATTTTACATTTGTTTATCGGGAAAGTCTGACTGGACACAGGTCCATTTTCAACAGAGGCCCAGGGAGAAAAGCTCCAGAAATAGTATAGTAAGACAGACAGGATCTAAAAAAAAAGAAAATGAAAGCATACATGATATAATATATCAATTTGACATGCAGAGAACAAATTGAGATGGATTATTAATATTATGTATAATGCAATAAAAGCCTTAAGAAGACACATGATAAACAAGATAGTGCATATTGGTTAACAGTGAGGATGGCTGAAAAGCAGATGTTTATCCTGGGGAGTCACATGAGTATAGCCCGGTATTTATATAGTGTGTTTTGTGGAGCTTTTTAAATTGTGGGGTAGAACTGATAGAAGTCAGGTGATTAGGTAGTGTATTCCAGGCTTTGGCGATAGTGTAGACGGAGAGAGATTCCCCTGCATCATTGTTATGTTTGGTAATGTGTAGGTGGTTTTTGTTGGTAGATCTTAATGTTCTCATTGTAAAATAAGTGATAATTAGGTTATGGAGTGCTGGAATTTTAGCTGGGTAGAAATATAGTTTGTGCGCTAATGTCAACTGATTGAGTTTCAATAGCTGAAGTAGCTCAACCCAGTTTAGTTTTTTGAGAGCTACACAGTGATTGGTCCTAAATGCGATTCCAGTAGTGAATCTAGGAATCTTGTTATAACACGCTTCTAGTTTTTGTAGGTCATTTTTATGGAGGTTGGTTAGAATTGGGGATGCGTAGAGGCAGGTAGACAACAGATGTGTCCTGGCTATAGTGGTTTTTGTGTGATTAGTGAGAAATTGCTTATTCTGGTAAAGGAGACCCAATTTTTTGTGAACCGTTTTGATTGTTTGGGCTACATGAATGTTGAATCTCAGGTTGTTATCTATTTCTACTCCTAATAGTTTAGTGTGTGGGGGGTGATAGTTGTATTGTTCTTGGGCATTATGGCAGAGTTGTCATATTTGAGAGGGGATATACAGGGGCTGAAAAGAAGAAGTTTTGTTTTATTTGGATTTAGGGAAAGGTGAATATTAGTGAACTAGGTTTCAGCTAATGCGAAGCAGTTTTGGGTTGTGGAGTGAAGGTCTTGTAGTGTGTGAACTGAACATATAAGAGTGGTGTCATCAGCATATTGCACTACTGCGGCATTGGGTATGGTGGACGAGAGCTGGCTGGTAAATAGAGAGAAAAGTAGTGGACCTAGTATGGAACCCTGAGGGACCCCTAAGAATACTGGTAGGAGTGGGGATAGTTGGTTTTGCCATTTTACTGCTTGTTGACGTTCAGACAAGTAGCTACTGAACCATGTGACTGAAGGGGTGGAGATGTTTAGGGTAGTTAGTGTATTAAGGAGCCTGTTATGGTTAACCATATTGAAAGCTTTGGACAGATCTAAGAAGATGGCAGAAACTAACTGTCCATTGTTTCTGTGGTGATTGACTGTGTTACAGGACAGTAATGCTGTGGTGGTACAGGGGAAGGGTCTAAAGTCATGTTGATGTTTAGTTAGTAGATTGTTTTTTAGAAGGTAGTCCATTAGTTGAATGTGAATGACTCTTTCCAGTATTTTTGATATGGGTGACAGAATAGCAATTGGTCAGTAGTTGTTGAGTTCTATGGAGTTGCCACCTTTGTGCAGTGGAATAATGTGGGAGATCTTCCCTATAGTAGGAACTTTATACTCCGATATTGATCTGTTAATTAGAATAGAAACAGGATACACTATAGCTTCTGCAGCTAGCTGTAGAAATTCAGCTGGTAACTTATCTGCAGCTAGGGTAGTAGGCTTAAGCTTATGGAGCGGTTTTAAAATGGATTTGGTTGACACTGGTTGGAAGGTAAATTGGGGTGTAGGTTCTTGTGTGTTCATGCAATTTTGTGGGGTTGGTAGGTTGTGACAGCTACTGTTAAACTGGGATTCTGCTAGGGCCTTACCTAAAGGGCCTAAAGTTATATTTTTATTTTTTTAAATAAAGTTCTTATAGTTACAGTCCCTGGAGTCTGCTCATATTATAAAATATCTTTTGGTTTTGTTATTGGCTAATACATTTTGGGGGTTGTTAAGGTATTGAAATTTGGACAGGCCAGCGGGGAACTCACCATACTGTTTTTGATATATACCATGGGATCTTTTGTATCCATTTGAGCTGACACCAGCTCAGGCAGATAGGGGCTCATTTTAAGATCTAATTCAAAGTATGATCATGTTATATGACTGGTTATGATAAAGAGCGTATTATGCTCAATTTCATTGTTTTTTCACTATTTTCAACTTGGATATGCAAAGTATATTTATCTCTGTTTAATGTTGATTATGTCATTTTATGATTTGAAGATAAATGTGATATCTATCTCTATATCTATCTATCTATCTATCTATCTATCTATCTATCTATCTATCTATCTATCTCTATCTATTTATCTATCAGTCTAGCTACCTATCTATATCTATGGGTCCCTACAACCCATGAAAATGACAACAGAAAAACAAAAGCTGGTACAGCTGATTGAAAATCTGCTGATTGCACATGCCGGCTTTTTTTAGTATGAACTTGTGGCACAATGGGTATTGGAGAATGTATCCTTTTCTTACTGTATTGCAATCTCAGAGTTGGTATTTATAAGTGTGGGAGGCACAGGTGGGCTTGCTCCCTGCAAAAAAGTAGATTTGGGTTTTTTTTTTTTTAATCTTTGTGATTCACAGTATAGTATATTCAAATATTTGTGATTTAAAGTGCTTTAAGTATAAGACAGGTACTAAAAATTTAGATACTTTTGAGTGTCTGTAATAGACGCAATACACGCACATGCACGCACACACACACACACACACACACACACACACACACACACACACACACAGACACACACACACACACACACACACACACACACACACACACACACACACACACACACACACACACACACACACACACCACACACACACACACACACACACACACACACACACACACACACACACACACATACACATGGATATATGTACATTTATCTTTATATATATATATATATATATATATATATATATATATATATATATATATATATTAATACATTTGTTTATTGTAAGTCAACAGAGTGCACTGTGTCCGATGTCTAGTTTGCCAAATCAATACTATTAAAAAAGAGGTCAGACTGATTGGACAAAGTGCAAAACTCTTGGCTAAGTGTTTTTACCAAGAGGCAGGATCCCTTATGTCCCTCACTTGGGGCATTTCATGCCCCACATGCCTGCTAGTGTATTTAAAAAACAGTATATATATATATATATATATATATATATATATATATATATATATATAGCGAGATATAGATATGTATATATGTATAAATACACACACACACACACACACACACACACACACACACACACACACACACACACACACACACACACACACACACACACACACACACACACACACACACACACATACACACTCACTAAATATGCAATTGCATGCAGCTGGGAAGAAAGATGAAATTTCCTTATCCCTGTATTCCATGATCTTGCAGCTTCCAGAACTCCACAACATCAATCAGTTGTTAATATACATATGTTCAATCAATATAATATGAATATGGTATACTTGGCAATGTTTTCTTTCAACTGCATAACAGGGATTCTTATATATATATATATATATATATATATATATATATATATATATATATATATATATATATATATATATATATATACCCACATCTCATGATATATACAGACATACAGATAGATAGAAAGAACTGCAGGTAAAGTTATTGACCTGCAAATCAGTACTGGTTGACAAATGCACAAATTGAACACTGTTAGTTGAACTATCACTGAACAAAAAATGAGGAAAGTGTTCTTTCCTGATTGGAGCAATCTAAAAAAAAACAGTAACAACAGGCATGCTTTGTCTGAATGTTGGTAGTGTTAGGGCTAGAGCTGGGGTTGATGCCTAGTTATGGATTTGGCCCCCTCAGGACTAACATCCTAGGAAGAGGATTCCATATAGCTAGAGCACATGTGCAGACAGATTTCTTAGCTATTCAGAGGTTGAATGATGTTTTAAATAGGCAGTGGATCTTTGGGAGTTACTAAGCACAGGAAATAAGAAAGGGCTGTAAAATTGAGCACTATAGTAAACACAGGGCAGTAGAATAATTTATAGGTCAAATAGCTGAGAAAAAGTGAGGCTACTTCTGTCACAGGACACCAGCTTACCTTGTAGCAGGACATACCAAGATGATGTCTTTTACTAGGAAATAATTGAAACAACATAGATGCTGTCTGTAAAGTCTTTATGTTTTAAGAGGAATATATAGCCAAACAACAAATCAATGTTCAATTCATTATTCTTTATCCGAAGGGCACACACCTAGATAGGATCATAATGTATAAGTCACTGCTGTTTATAGCTGTTACTGATGTGTAGCATTTCAGTTTTAAAATTAAAATAATTATTCCATTGGTGCCTTTGACTTCTACTATTAATAGAGTTGTGATGTCAAGAACATTCACTGTTGCAAAACCAGACTAACTACATTTATGATATGTGGACCAAAAAGAAAATTATTAACTAAATAGTAAGTCTTAATATCTTTTTTTGAGTGACCAGGGCTAAGGCTACATTTTAAGGATCAAAGATATTAATGGGTGAGCAAGAAGGTAGCTTTTGTGATCTCACAAATAGAAACACTGAAAATGTATTACAGTTAATAAATAGTTTATTTTGGGGTATGCTGTACCTGATCTAGGACACTTGCTCGAAAAAGCAAGTGTCCGAATCCATATATACCGATCACAGTTTAACGAAAGTTCTTTAATCGAAAAAAAGCTTCCATTAAACTGTGAAAAAAACAAACAAAACAAAACTACTAAGTAAATGTTTTTGCAGGGGGGCTTTGCCCCCCTGCACCCCCCACACCCCCCCTACTTAAATATTCTCACTCCAAGGCACACTACAGTGGAGTAAAGGAATATTCGCTTACTCGCACCGCAGTGCGACCAGCACATCACTCACACATACCCGAAATGGCTGTTTCGATGAACAGAAATTTCGGTATGTGTGAGCGCGAATTTGACTTTCGGTGAAAGTTAAATTTGTGCAAGTGTCCGGGTCACACTGTACCATAATGACTAAGTCACTCTTCATGCGGCATTGCAACTTTCCAAGACAATCAACAGATCTAAGAAGTGTTATAACATCTGCATAAAGAGTACAGTTGAGTTGGAGAAGGTAATTTGCAAGAATTTTGATGAACAGAGAGATCAATAGTGGACTCAAAACAGAGCCATGTCTCTGCATAGGACAAAGTGTAGTCTGATAATTTGCTGCTATTAGTGACACTGTATCTCCTGTTGGAGAAGTCTGTAGAGAATCATCTTATGGATTCTTCAGCTTCTTTGCCAAAGTGGCCAGAAAAGGGAGTGATTCACTGTTTTGAATGCCATTTTAAGGTAATTAAAATTGTTTCTCAAAGCTGATATATTTTACCATTGTTTCATAGATATAAAAAATTGGATAGTTGCAAGGATACTATCATCTGACCTAAATCCATGTTGGTTACTAGTGACATAGTTTCATAGGTGTGTACTAGGCCAATGGCCCTGGGGCCTTTACAAGCCTAGCCCATAGGATTACCCTGGCATCATGCCACCTGGCCTTAGTTCCCAGTGTCTCTGTCGAGTAAAGCCACTGGAGTGATCCCTGGCGTGAATTATCTATTTCCCATCCACTCATCAAGATTTATCTTGAGGTGGGCCAGTGAGGTGCTCTGCTTGACATGTTTGGGAAGTCTATTCCATAGCATGGCCAGTCTCTGGGTTATGAACCTGTTCCTCCAGCATGTTCTGTTGATTGGTTAAGAAACTATTTTTACTCTAGCTTTTTCAGAAACTGCAACTAGGGGGAGCGGGTGTTTTGCCATAGGACTATATTATGATGGAGTTTTGGGCAAATTGATGTTTGGAGTTGGGATTTTTTAACATGTTTCAGTATACATGGGATGGCCTCTGTGGGAAGGATGAGGATATAGATGCATGTGATGGGTTTGGTTATGCAAAGATTAGTCATTATTAAGAATTTGGGGGAAAACAATGTCTGTGATTTAGAAAAAGTAGAGGAGCCAATTTTTTTAGCATTACATTCACTTCCTTGTCATTCAAGGTTACAGACTGAAAAGGATGGCTATCCAGCCATTCTTACATGTTCCTCATAGGAGGCAGTAGTAAAGTATTTTGAAGTCTGCTAATGAAAAAGCTGTAAACTGATGATATCATGGCCTTGATGATATTTAAAAAGATGGTGTCTATGACCTGCTCTAAGATCATGAGGTCATCGAGCTTGGTACTCAGTGCTTTGAGAATTGTTAAGAACAATTTTACTTGAGTTAATTGTGTCTTTTCTTGTCTTTTTACACACATGGTGGTGTGCATGTGTGTGCCTTTTCTACAGTTATGTCTAACTTACTGAAAAGTAAAGAGTTTGACAGAGTAACTTCGGATGGATTTCCAACTATTCCAGTCTTGATTCATTTGTTGAATTGTCCTTTTATGTCTGAGGTCAGCCATGGGCAATTCATTTCTTCAAGCCTCATCCACTTGAGGGGAAACAACCTGTCTTGAATAGGATATAGCTTATTATTGAAGCTGGAGAAAGCAGTAACTGTCTCTTCTAACTGTGCTCCTCTCTATGCACTTCAGTTCAGGGAAGAGGTTAGTTTCCATGGATGCTAGCATTGATCTTATTGTATGTAATACCTCTAGGACCTAAAGTATTTTGAATGTCTAGGCTGATAGCATTAGGTAGTGGTCAGCCATTACATTTGGGAGTATAGTCATAAGATGACATCTGTCTAGGATACTAGTAATGATAACATCTTTTCATGTACTACTGTTAGATCTAGAACATGGAATATATAGCTTTTGGAGTAGGGTTGCTTAAAGATAATGTTTTAGATAAATATTTTTGGAGCACCCGTGACAGCTGACATATAAACCCCAATTTTAAAATCAGTCTCTTACTCATGCTTAATGACTGTACTTTATCTTCACACCTATTATACCACATCAGGAGTTATGTCATCCACATTCTGTCAACAAAATCTGGAAAGCATGACAGATCTGGGAGGTTAATATTATATAATTCCTGGGTAATTCACATGCAGAATTAACTCCCTGTCCTGGACTCCATGTTTTATAATGAACTCATGCTGTCACGCAGCAATCTGCAATGAGCACATTCTAATAATTACTTCAAAAGAAATCAAGATGGCAAAACTGAATGAAATACCTTAATTATTTTTTAAAAGATGTTGATCTCCATGTCAGTGCTTTGAAAGTTTAGTTTCCATTCCTCATTATGCAAATGCAAAAAAGGCATTCTCAGTGACACAGAGAGAAATACATTAGCATTGGTTGTTTATACCACATTAATACTTATGGAAAGTAACAAATCACACTGCACTTACTAGGTATGCACTTCATCGCCAGCTACTTAATATTCACTAAGAATGCTCCTTGGTTGTACTATGAAGTGACAAAAAGTAAGTGACATAAATATTTACATTATATTTGAAGTATGTCGAAAAGCTAAATACAAATTTGATCATATTTGCATTAGAGAACCAATTTTCCCACTGTCCACATCCCGGACATGTGCCAGAGAAGCATTTGTCAATATACATGTGTAGCACTTCCCTGGCTGGCAGAGCAGCACCAGAAACAAATCTGCAAATTTTCAGATGCTGTATAATAGCTATTATACCATGACCCCCCATTAATATTCCAAAACGTGCACGCTGATTGGCCAGCGTGCATGTTGTAAATCGACTTATACTAATGGCAAAAGGTCCAGTCGCCCGGACTTTTCCATTAGTATAAGTCTCTTTTAAAACACTGTCTCACTATGTTAAAAGAGTTTAACATAGCAACACAGGTTTAAAAAAAGCAACGGAGATCTTGCTTTCTCCGTTGCTTTTTTTTTAAACCTGTCTCGCTATGTTAAATGGGTTTAACATAGCAAGACAGCTTTAAAATAAGCAACGGAGATCTGTTGCTTATTTTAAAGCTGTCTCGCTATGTTAAACCCATTTAACATAGCGAGACAGGTTTAAAAAAAAAAAAAGCAATGGAGAAAGCAAGATCTCCATTGCTTTTTACTGTTTCGCTATGTTAAATGGGTTTAACATAGCGAGACAGAAATAAGCAACGGACATCTCCGCATCTGCTTATTTTAAAGCTGTCTTGCTATGTTAAACCCATTTAACATAGCAAAACAGTAAAAAGCAATGGATATCTTGCTTTCTCCGTTGCTTTTGGCCACAGCTCTGCTGTACTGCATAGGCATGCGCAGTACATCAGAACTGCCGTGGATACCAGACAGCTGCAGAAGGGCAGCAAAGAGGCATTATACAATGCCATTAAGAAAAGTAATTATTTCTTTTCTTAAATAATGTCATAGTATAATAGCAATAACCCACTTCTGGGTGTGGGTAATGCGGTATTTACCCACGGCTGTCTTTGTTTTGGTAATGCCAACCGTGGGTAAATCCCGCATTACTCACACCCAGGCATGGGTTATTGCTATATTATGCAATGTCGTCTCTGAAAAGATGAGAAACGTGCACGCTGTTTGGCCAATCCAACCAGCGTGCACATTGTAAATCCAAAGTAACCTAAGTTACAAGTCTGGCCATTTAGAAATCCTGCAGCCTGAAATCTGTGTGAAACCTTTGCCTTTTAACTCGGGTACCCTAGCTCTCCTCCAAAACAGTCAAAACATAATGTGTAATATGAATTTAATCATCCTCAGAAGTGTGACAATAGCACACAGCAAAACAAGCTTCTGCTATTGTAGTCCATGCTGCACTTTCATATCACCGTAGATGAATGTAACTTGCACTTTAACAGCCTAAACTTCATAAAATTAAATGTCTTCCCTGTTTATTTCAGAAATAGTAAATGAGGGAGGAAAGGCAGTTTCCGTTTAATCTTTCTGTGCGATTTCTCTACCACTTCTGCATGCGTCATGTTATTGTATTTCACTTTTTCTTTGTTAATTTTAATTTTTACTTGGTATTTAAAGATATTAGTTGAACAGCACTACTAAAAGCTACATTCACCAAATTTCAAATAGGAAACCATAGAGATTTTTTTTTCATGCCAATGTGCTAAGTGTTCACTTATCATTGTGTGAGTGGAGGGAGGAATAATCATAGTTTACAGTTCATTTGCACCTAAGAATGTCAATAGTTTTAAGTTTACATGTTTAGCTGTCATATTTTATTGAATTAAACCAAAGAATGAATAATCCAAAGTTTTTCTTAAGAAATCAGAAGAGTGGTGGACTTGGTAGATAGAAACACAGCATCATAACTTATGCTGCTTCTTTATTTAGTTGTTTAGACTGGTGTACATTTCCTTTATTGTAGGAAACGTGTAGCTATGAAGCAATCAGCTTTTGATTTTGAACATAGCTGAGCCAAGTTAGTAACTTTCTAAGCACAGCTTGTTTTGCTTAGAAATAACGCGGCAGTTTAGCAAGAGTCATTGGATTGTTATAGCATCATATCACGGTTGATCCTGTTAACAATTACAATGCATGAATCAGGGCAGCTCAAATGGAAACATCCATAAGATCTCAGCCTGAAAAGTGGGCCAGCACAGAAAATGTAAAAATGTATACAGGTACAAATTTTGAAATCATCTTGAAACTAACCAGATAGCAAGTTCATTAATTGCAAACATAGCTGAAACAAACATATATGAAAAAATGAACATGCTGCACTGTAGGATATCTACAAGTACTATTTTTGACTACAGCCATTTTTAGTTAATGTGCTGTGAATATTACACTCTTTCTTGCTCAGTGTGCGTTTGTACACTAGGATTGTCCCTTGCAGAATCTCTAGAAAGTACAGCTAGCACAATGAGCTTTTGTTATGAAAAAGATCAATATATTAATGTAAGTAACAGTTTGTGCTTATAAGTGCATAACAACTGCTTGTTACATTAAAAACTTTTTGAACAATTGCTTGTTGTGCATCCTCAAGAGAAAAACATATATAAATAAATAAATGCACACACACACACACACACACACACACACACACACACACACACATATATATATATATATATATATATATATATATATATATATTATACAATGTCACCCCCTATTGTTTGCTATATAATTCTCAAAAGTTCAAGACAAAACAGAGGGGCTGTGGCTAACTGCGTCACAGTGTGGACTATTTTATCTCACAAAAAGTGGAAGAATACAAAGTAAAGCAAACAAAAGCCTAAATAACAACAACACAGACATAACACAACACAAAAATAACATCATTGTATAATAGCAATAACCCACGGATGGGTGTGGGTAATGCTGGATTTACCCACACCCAGCCATGGGTTATTGCTATATGCTTCATGGTCAAAGTAGGAGTTACACAGGAATGTACTCCTTCCCAACCAACAAATACCTCTGACCCAAGCCTGGCATTATCTCTATGCAATACATGCAGCACACTGGTTATGCTTAGAAATTGATAAAAATTATCTTGCTATAGCAGGATTCATACATAACAGCCTATGTTATGCATACAAAACTTGTTCTTGCAGAAGCTTGCATTGCCAAACAGATGGCAGTGCTGCAGAACAGCGCTGGAAACCTACATACAACTTTGAATGCTGTAATACACTTCACATTGCTATGTAGGCAAAAGAGGTGTGGCAGTACAAAATGTCAAACAGCTTTTAAAGCTGCTAACGGATAAACAGTATACTTCACAGATGTTCACCATTTGTGTATCAGCATGAAGTATGCAACAACTTTTCAAGCTATTAGATACTTAATTCCCCTATACTTTATTTAACTTTTAGCATACTGGGATATCAAAGATTCCCCATTAATTTCAAACAAATATGATCAGGATATCTATCATAACTGTTTTTAATGTACCTTTGAAAATGATTAAAGATATTCACCTTTAAGCTTTGCTTTCAAGGTGAATTTCTTAAATTCTGTCCTTGCAGAGATTGATAACTTGGTTATAATCACATGGATTTTACCATGTGACATGTAAAGTAGGCATATTTTGCATGAATGTGACACATTGACTGGATTTTGAAATTCCATCCGTGACTAAATTCCTTTATAACTGCATTGGAATGATTAGCAGTTAAGTACAAGTTTACTTCCATGTTTCTTCATCTAATAAACAGAAAACTATCTCCTACTGTTACAGAGAGAGTGGCTGTAACATGTGCATGTGGTTTATGTATGCGGCTTATTAAGCAGTGTGCAAAAGCTGTGCATAACTATGACAGAAACATCTTTATAAAATGCTAGAAGTGCACCTGCTCATCACAGTTATAAGCATGCAGACAGTGAATGTTCAGTACCCCACGTCTGAGAAGAAAACAACATAGACTTAAATTTCTTTGCATGGTATGACAGTGGCACTTTATCGCATGGGGGAGGGAGACATTGCAAGAGTTACTTCCTCATATCCTATGTATTTGATCTCATAGGATTTCCTACTCTGGATCAAGCCTTGGAGGTTGTGGGTCAGTCTCACCAAAGCTCCTGCTGCTGTCAGGAGTTATTGTAAAATAAGAGTCACCTAACTGGCTTTATTTTCTCTTTGGATGTGACATTTACTCTTTAGACTGCAATCACATCTTGCTAGTTTGAGCCACAGGTCTCTAAATATGTCATGCGGATATCTTATTAGTTAATCTTCATAGCTGAAACTCTGATCTCCAGACAGCACAGTCTCTTGGGCTGACAATGTGCTCTGTAGGGACAATTGACACATTCATTAAATCTTGTCAAGACTCATTTTTCATTTGTTTTCATTTGTTCATCATAATTCCAAGTGTATCTAGAACTTGGAATAAAATTCCTATATCATTGATCTCTATCGCACACTTTCATCTTTTCAGATCATTGCCAATAAACTTCCTCTCTGCCTCCTAGCTTTGTCCCTGTTCCTCATTTGGGACGTAACTCTCTAACACTTGGCATCACCTTTATTATACCTCCCTTAAAAGTACTAAATCATTTAACATGCTTATCCCCTTCTAATACCTAATTTTATTGTACTTCTATACCTACTTCTAATTACCACAGCCAAGTTACTGTTCCATCAATACTCTGCTAACACTCAGACTTATCTCCTCTAACAACTCATTCTATTGTATTCTTAAATTATTCCTACCTATCTTATATACCAGTCTTCTGTCTGTAAAATCTCAGTACAAAGCTTGTAAATGCAATGTCTGTGAATATTAATACACATTTTATTATTATTATGCTATGTGTTCACTGAAACTGATTTATAAAATTCATTATGCATCAAATATGATAACTGGGAGCTTTCTCCCTGGGCCTCCTCTGAAAAAAGCGCACCTGTCTTAGTAAATAATAACCTCTTACAAAGTTTAAATGTGTTATCTTAGGGGTTCTTCATCATGAATTTGTTTTGACTCACTGAATGTAATTTGAAGGTGTTCAGATGCTGTAAATAAAAACCAGTTAAAACAACCTTCAGAGAGCTAAAATATATATTTTTTTTCAAGGGAGACAAGCACCTATGTACCCCCACTCTTCAACTAATATATACTAACTTTGCAGTTGCATGACAGAGTGTAAAAGGCAAAGAAATGAGTGTAGGAAGTGGTATTCAGTGCTACTGACTCACAGTAAAAGCTGTCATAGTACTGTCACGTTTCCTTCATTAGCACATTCAACTTCCATGTTCCATATTTCATACTTAAAAATGACATTCTCCTTAACAAATCTGTCCCAACTAACTATCTTAACATACATAAATTTATGAGAAATAAGATACATTTATCCCATGACATATTTGCATCCAATTTGCATCCCATACTCTTTATTGGAGGTCACTACATTTTTTGTGATAAAATATCTTAACATAAAATCAAAGAAAAATGTTAGCGAAAATGAAGATGAAAAAAATGTAATAGTCATGAATCATACGGATACCCTGAAAATGTGCATAAAAATCAAACAAGTGTCATGGCAATATTTATTTAGAAGGCAAACCACATAACTATCAAAATGTCTTTACTTAACACCATTTTGTGCAGCAAACAAATAAAGGTCTCAACTAATTGTTTACATTGATATATTACATGGTTTACAATAGAAATATATTCATTGTCTGTTAAAAGGTTGTTGCTCAAATGCACTTTGCACTTCAGCCTTCCATCTTACACTCGATTCTCATACAAATAGATGTCAGTCAGAAATAGTTTACTTGATGTTATATTTCTATTTGTTTTATTTTAAACGACTAACATTTCTCATCAAATACAGATATAATGCTACTTCTATACTGGAATCCCCTGAAATTTGGTTACTAGAAACCATCTGTTTCATTTTAGTTCATTTGGTTATTTAGATTATAGCCATGATCTCAGTCTCCACACAGACAAATGCACAGGAAGGAAATTCAGTTAGAATCCTTCAACAATAATGCATTTTTAATGGTCAATGCTTATTCAAAGGGCTTACATGAAGAGGAAATGCTTTCATTCTAATCATGCAGCAAAAGGGAAAAAAAAAAAATCAACAGCTGTACATAATGTTAAGACACCATGGAACCATGTGGAAAAGTTCCCCAAGAATACCAAGGTTAAACATATAGTGCAATGGTGTTAATTACCTCAGCCATTCCACCATCAAAGTAAAACAGTCTAGCAGTTTTGCAGCTGTCATAAATAGGTAAGATCGGATGCTGGAAAAATCCCAAGTTGGCTCATCCGAAGAAGACATTCATACCAAGTTGCGAACAGTGAGGTCAAACCATGAGTTATAATAACAGAAGTGAAACAGCACCTGTCAGGATGAGTTCCTTATAGAGAAAACAGCTCACATTACAGGAGTCTTGCTGGAATTTTGTTAAATGGTATCAGGCTTATGTGCATCTCATACATGTAGCAAAAGTGAATTTGGCATTGTAGAATCCATTGCCTGTCAGCTGTGCTTGCAATTTATCAAACAACACATTTGGGTATTACTATCCCAGAGTTCGGTCTATCTCTGTAATATTAGTAAATATCGATCAAGAAACATAACAGGATTACTAGCAATAACCAATGAGCTCTTAAATAGACTGCTCCCCCTTAAACAATCTCTATTCATAAACTCTTTTTGATGAACTAAGTATTTGTTGAAGTTGAAAAAAGAGCCAGATCTGAAGATTAAAAACATTCCAGTTATACATGTGGTATGATTATGGCAAGCAGACCCATCCGGCCACCCAGTAAAGTCTTTTGTCTAGAAGACAGCTGTTAGGCTACACTAAATTACATTCCTGGTATATGTTCTTGTGTTTTACTAATGATGCAGAAAGAGAGATCATATTAATGATCAAAATATAATGCACCTTTGATGCTGCCCTTTTCTTTGGAATGTCTTGCAGAAGCATTACAAAAGGTCACATGGCCTATATTTTCCTCTCCCTAGGGTATGCATTCCATACCCTCTCCCTAATGTAAGGAATACACTTACAGAATATACAGGTATTGTCCTGCGATGAATATAATTATAATTAGAAAAAAAGAACACTGGTTAAGTTGTAGGTTTGTACTTCACTGCTAAGGCTTTCATCTAATACAAAATGAACATATTATGTATAAAATGAAATATACCAAATTGCATTTTTTTTTTATTTTTCCCCATGTTTTTAATTAGTGTGTTTGATATATACTGCATGTTTTTAAATTGCATTTTTTGTTTTTATGAAATGTTGTTTTCTATGCCATGGATAAAAGGCAGCCAGTTTTGTTCCAGTCCACCTACCTAGTCAAACCACAGGAAAACAAATAAATAAATAAGACATAATGAGAAACAAGAAACTTCTTACATGAAGCATGGTTGTTGCAAAATTAGATAAATTCTTGTTTTCCTTACCATTAAAAATATGGTTAAGTTGCAATGATAAAACATCTCATTAAAAACTAAGGTTAAGGAGGGACAGTATATATTTAATACTAATCAAAGTTGAGGGCCTGATCATACCTCTCAAATTCCAGAATTTTGCAGAGCATCCCTGATTTTGCCTCATATTTTTGCCCTGACCTCAGTGATGGCTTCAGGCTTTCTTTCTTGCAGGGTCACAGTAGCTAGCTGGCAGGGCACAAAGAATATATAGTAACAATACACCTACAATCTATTGTTAAATATAAAAAAACTATTTCCCTATGAAAAAACAATAAATAGTGCAGTCTAATGATGTTTTTAAGTATTTTACATATCCTGGCAATATGCACAACACAGTGAATGCATTCGCTATGCTCAAGCATTGTGGTTTGCATAAACTATGAGTGTATTGCAGTGTAACAAATCAGACAATAACCAACAATTCAACAGAAGTGTGAGAATGGCAGAAGGACATTTGTGCCTCAGTAAAAAGAGAAAAAAGGATCTCATAATGTTAAATTGAGAACAGCAAGGTGTACCTGTTTTGTAACATGTTCTGCATTATAAGGATAGAGATAACATGACAGAAATTATAATATTTTAAGCAAATACAGCTCATTTCAACAACATTCAAGACAAAAAAGCATCCCATTGCAGACACTGGAATATAGCAAACAAATATAGCAAACATCTGCATATATTTTACACATTCTTTGATGCTAAAGTGTAGACAGATAACAGCTCCTGAAGTACAAAGATAGTTTTGACACCTCGGAAAGAGTGTAAGGGAGGTCTATCAGCACTTGAAGGACTAAGAATTGGCAGCCTTAGAAAGTCTGCAGTTCAGCTGCTTTATTTTGTTGAGGAGTCTGACAATTGTTAAGAAGTAACAGCAGTACAAGTCATAATATTCAGGCAAAAAGGGGGAAATTTTTTGTCTGGTTCCAGACATTGTGAATGATGGCTGTGACTCACACTACTGCCATTCTAAGTTACATGGCAGTAAAAAAGGTTTCCGCATCTATCTGTCTATCTATCGCTATCTATCTATCTATCTACAGCAAAACTAATATAAAAAGACGCTTGAAATGAATCCTGCAGACGTGACTTCTAAAAACAAACTAATATGACCGTTCCCTTTATCAAATCAGAAGCAATTAGTCATTTTGATGCATTAGAATAGCTCAAAATACAAAGATATAGTGAAAGAACTAAATACAATGATAGCACAAACAAGCACTTGCTGTTGCAGCTTTCCAGTCCTCCAAGGAAAAGCCAGCACAGAGAAAGACAAAACAGTATCAATAAAATGCAGCCACATGAACCACCTAATTGTGTTTCTGCTCTGCAGTGCTAATATTAATAGAAACAATTTAGACTTGAATGTCTTGGTGCCTTGGGGGAGTACAAAATGGGGAACGTCTGATCACAATAGCCCATTCATGATTTGGGAGGGCTGATTTTAAATGATGCATCTGTGATTTTCTGAATGTTATTATAACCATCTTTGAACAATTCTGATAAGAATTTATATACATTTGTAATTTTAATAACTGACAGAATTAAAAGTAGAAACATTTCTTTAAATCTTCTACTGAGATTTTTCAGTTTAGTATGGCATGGTATTATCGCCATACCATCCACACCACCAACAAGAAAACTAATTAAGTAATGTGCAGTCATTGAAAAATTTCTATCTTCAAAATATGAGAAACTACACAACCTCTCAAGATGTAGAACAGCTGGACAAAACATGGAGCATTTACTGACAACTCCTGTTCGATTCTCAGCTAGAGCATCTTCTGTGTGGAGATATGTGTGAATGGGCGTACCTTCGTTGAAGGTTGTGCGTCAGGGCCGGCAACTCGGCATGTAAAAATCTACTGCCAATCATTAGTGGACCGGAGTTCCGCTGTGGCGACCCCTAGCCGAAAGACACAACAACAACATTAAAATGTGAACATTATAGTTATAAAAAGTTATATGATGTCCTGTCTCCCTTTGCTTGCCAGAATAATCACTTGGCTGCAGCATAAAACTTTCTTTTTATACTATTAATAGGCAAAAATGTTATCTAACAGTATTGCATAAAAGCTGGGGTAATGTGTGTGCCACATACCTGGTTCTTCAACTATTAGAGGCTCTTGAGAATAGCAACTCAAGTTGCAAACATCCAAGGCCCCAGGCTGTCAAGTCAAGCACCCCCCCCCCAAAAAAAATCAACTTCAGCCAGTATCAATCAATCAAGAAATATAGGATACAGCAGATTTGTAACATCATCCTAGGAATTCAATAAACTCTGTGTAGGTTTAACACAAAGCCTACACAGAGTTTAGATGTTAGCATGATGAGCAGCTACGCCAATTGCATATGCATGCCATGCATCGAGCTTATACAGATACAGGCATTGTTTTGAGGTGAGCAACAGTGTTGACAACCAAGAAACCATGTAAAGCAACACAAACTCCTGCAGACATGGGCAAACTAAATCTGCAGGATTGCGTGGAAAGCCACAATGACTACCATGGTTTAATATAAAGCAATGTACACAGTTCTAACACTTTTATGAATGTGTATTCAGTGTAGAGTAGTGTGCAAACCTGTTTTATGAATACTGAGTAGAACTTTTGCTAGTGATCAGCAAGGTTACATAGACTGCATTAGAAAAAAATATTAGGGGAAATGTGTGTATTGAAAAGAGACATGCACATGAATTGTAGCAATGAACAGAGGGGAAGAGGACAGGTTAAACATGTTATTGTACAGCAGATGAGGGCATGTCAATGTACGTATACCATTAAGACAAGACAGTTATAGCGTGAACAGTAATCACATATCTACATGATACAGTATGTACTGCTGTTTACATCTCCTGTGTGTGTAGTCATATCATACAGTTATTGTATGTTATGTGACTGTCACACAAGGTTACAGATCAACGGAAAATATTTTTCTGATTGAAGCGTCCTGACATGATCACTGGAAAGGACATTTATGAAGGATGGTGTATACAAAGGTGCATATTGTAAAGTCGTGCAAAATGAGTTGCATGAATATGAATGTAATGTCAGCATAGGTCTCGACCAAGTGTCACACTTAGCAATAGGCTCATAGACAACAGTAGACAGAAGCACTCACAGTCATGGACAATATCAACATAATACCATTAATCTGTGTCACTGACATAACATATGTGACAGTGAGTGATTATAGATCATTCTGCAAGAACACACTTGTACAACTGTCATGATGTGTCATTAATCTGTGAAGTGACTCAAACACACCTTCCTCAAAAATTAATATATTTTGGAGGTGTTAACAGGGACACTGTTAACACCTGTAGTTGAAATTAAGAGCAATTCTGGCAAGTTGACAGCTTTGCATGGCATACATATGCCACAATCAACACTTTCATAAATGTAACACATGCCATCAATGCTGTCAATCAGTCATGTATTTACTGTGTGCATCATTGGAACACGTATCACACATGCATCTTGTATAACACAATGAAGGCAGTTCTGCAATGGCAACTCATAATGGTTATACATCAAAACAATACTTAGGTATGGTTGATAAAATGTGTGGAAGCTCAATGTGGAAAAAGTAATACAACTGAGTAAATCATCCCTGGAAGATGTATTGAGAGGTACATCTGAAAGGGTGCATTGTACTCAATTATTGTTGTGATAAGAGCTGATCACAATGGAAGTATTAACGCCCTTTGATGTGGATGTTTCACACATACTCAGGAGTTGTGCTACATGCAAGGGAATATTTACAACTCTGGGCACATCCTGGAGGGCATTCCAAATACCATCTACCCGAGTACACAGGCCACATACAACTTGGTCTGCTCATAGGGGTATGCTGTCTATATTATAATTAGCTTGTGTATTTGCTTTCATAATGGAAATAATCTCCCATGATTTTTGTTCATCGGCTTTGTCTCCACGACTGTGGCAGCAATCCTGTGTGTGTGTGTGTGTGTGTGTGTGTGTGTGTGTGTGTGTGTGTGTGTGTGTGTGTGTGTGTGTGTGTGTGTGTGTGTGTGTGTGTGTGTGTGAGATGCTCATTTATTCAGAGCTTCCTTGTGCCTCACTTGGACACCTGTGACAATAAGACTTGGATTGCTTCTAAAACCATCTGGACCTACAAAGCTGATATAAGTATTTTTTTTCCATTTGTTCTAACTGTTTTTGTATCGCATTTATTGATTTAGTTGAATTTATCAATATTTTCAATCTGCAATTGTTAAAGAAACTCCATTTGTTTGTTACTATACTGCTTTTAGGTTGTTTTAATGGTATTCTGATATTTCCTAACCTCCTCTGATACTATAAAAGCTGTTCTGAGTTTACCAAAGTTCTCCTGAGTATGACAAACTATTTCTAAGTTTTGCAAAGTTTTTATGTGTTGTGAACATTTCTCAGGGTTATTGAACTTATTTCCAAGGATTTTTGATATTGCAGGAATTCTGACCTCTGTTGTAAAGCATTTTCCTAATTGGCCTGAGGGTTTAACTCTATAAATGTCTTTCATCCTGCATGTATAAAAGTCTTGCATTAGTGCAAGCCACAAATGCAGTTCCCCATGCTTGCAAACCTCTTCAGTTTAAAATCCTCTACAGGAAATGTTCTTCATAGTGTCCTACTGTTCACAGCTGCTTGAAGAGCTGCCAGTTTGTGCAGAGGGTGCAGGTCATCTAATACTCTCACTTTGACCTTTAAGTGACTCTCCCCTAATCCTTCCCATCTAGCAATATTTTTTCCTTTCTTTACATAGCCTAGGTTAGATTCAGACCTGCTGAATCTAGACTGCTTGGTATCACTGTGCTCTTAAACAAGCCATCTTAAGCTGGCCTTCCTGTGCCCTTGTGGCAGAAGTGTGTAGGTCAGAAACCATCTGAGTTGGGGAATGCTGATGGAAAGGCTCAGTTTGGGGCTTTCCCCTTGAGAGCTGTGTTAAAAACGGTTTAAATTCGGGTCTATATTATAAAAAAGCGAACGCTGATTGATCGACCTAATTTAAGCGAAAGCTTACAATCTCGAACTGTCAGATCAGTGATTTTTTTTCCCAGGGAAAACATTGCTGATCCAAAACACATACACACAATGCAAGCACACCAAACAAACATAAATCCGCATACTTACACCTAAAATCTGATACCTAACCCTACACTAAACTAAGCACACACCACTAACTACCCACTTACCTTAACCCAAACCCTAACCCTAAGGTCCGTCACTATTGCACACTCACCTCACCCGCTCCCTAACCCTAACTCACTTAAATCCACCCTAACCCTCATGTACACTCAATCGCACACACACCTAACCCGAGCCCTAACCCTAACTCACCTAAGTCACCCTAACACTCACATCCACACAATCGCACACTTACCTGAATCTGACCGGTAACTTTCCACCATAACACTGAAAATACCGAAGCAACAGAAACGGACAACTGAATTCTTTTCCTAGGAAAACATTTGAGTTTCTGCTGCTTCGATATTTTGCAGTTTCACGAAAATAAGTTCGATCAACCAGCGTTCGCTTTTTTAAGCATTCGAGGATATAATATAGACCCTTAAATTCACCTGTATATAAACCTCACATTTGCTCATTGCTGCACACTGCACAATGGGGTTTAGCAGTGGCCTGTACAGATGCCAACTCCTGGGAACATCATTTTCCCTAGAGACCTTCCAGTAAACCCCCCAAAGTTTCTCTGCTGAGTAAAGGGCAACGCAGTTGCACTCTAAGCAGCGTTCTCACACTTAATTATCCAAAACCTACATCTATATAAGCTTCATTTTCGCTTGGGATTGCTCTAAGTTTACCAGAGCTGCTCAATGTTTGGCAACTTTAGTCAGAGGTCTGGAGTTTATCTGCACAGAAATCCAAGGCATCCACTAAATTAACAAAAAAGTATCTTTTAAGCCAGCACTGCACTTTGTTAACTTTATTTAATTGAATTACTGCTTCTTTATACTTTTCATTAATCAGGCTCATAATTCAGTATAACGCCCCTTTCGGCATGTACTGTACAAAGCACCTGCAGCAATTGGAGAGAACTCAGAGGTTTCTAACTAAGAAGATCAAGGGACTCCAGCACTTGCCTTACACAAACTGACTAAAGTCCCTGTCACTATACTCTGTATCTTATATACTTCTTAGGGGAGACTAATGTATGGCTTACAGAGCAATCTCTGACCCAAACCTATGAAACATTCATAAATCAAACAGGACTAGAGCTACCCATTCCAGGGACCTAAATATGGCTTGCAGCTTGAATAGGACATGCTGGAGGGACAGATTTGTCTCCCAATATCTGATGCATCTTTGGAATAGGCTGCCAATTCATGTGAAGCAGAGCACCTCTATGACACTGCTCAAAAGAAACCTGGACGAGTGGATGGGGTACCATAAATTTTACCAGAGATAGCACCCACAGCCCTCCTGGACATGAGCAGTCATTACTAAATACAGTCCTGGGCATTGACTAGACACACTAGTCATTGGTGACTCCATAGTCAGACACACTGACGTCCCGCTCACCAGACTGAGTAAGGAGAAGGTCACAGTAAGCTGCCTGTCGGGCGCTAGAATCCGCCACATAACGCAAGCACTCAGGTCTCTCAACAGCAGGTACAAATATGACTCAGTCATTGTCCACGCTGGTGTAAATGACCTGAGCTCCTTGGACTACATGAAAAGAGACATTGAGGAGCTCTCTGATTATGTAGCCCAGGCAGGTATGACCCTGACCTTGAGCAGTATCCTACCTTCACCAAGAATGATGCCACAATACAGAGATAAGATGATCAGCTTTAACAATTGGCTTAAACTCTGGTGTCATTCAAAGGGGATCCAATGTCTGTCTGCCTGGGATGACATGCTGGACAAGCCACGCTGGGATGGCTTGCACCTGTCACCCCTGGGATTCCGGATATTGGCAAAGGCTCTTGCCACCCCCATAGTGCCTTTTAGGCAAGGCTCAAATTCTGAACCTACCACCCTAGAACACAAAAAGGAAAAACTAAGGGTAATGCTGCTCAATGCCAGAAGTCTAAATCTCAAAATGCAAGGCCCTTCTCAGTATGGAGTACATCGATGTCTGTGCAGTGTCAGAAACCTGGTTCAAGGCTCCTGCGAGCACCCCAGCACTATCAGGTTTTACCTCTTATCATGCCCGCCCCAAAATCCAGACAATACCAAGAAAGGAGGGGGATATCCATATTCATCAAAGACACCCACACCTCAAGACTGGTGGCAACGACGATGCATCAGAGACCATCCAGGTGCAATTAACCATAGGCAAGACTGCTCTGCAAATTGTAGCATGTAACAGGCACTCACAAACTCAGGAACCTCACATGGCCTTCCTGAAAACACTAGAGGGGATAAATGTATCACCAAACACCATCATACTAGGTGACTTCAATTACCCTAATATAGACTGGGAACACTACTCAAGCCCAAACACCCTAGCCCAAAAGTTCCTGGAATTCATAAACTCAAATGCCATGGAACAACTAGTCACCATCCCCACAAGAGGAGAAAACATACTTTATCTCATCATCATGAACATGGGAGCACAATGTTCAACACCCGAAGTATACCCTCACTGGTGAGATCAGATCACAACTAACTGGAGGTCCTCATCCCACCCCCACCTGAAATAAAAAGACCACAGTAAAGAACTTCTCGAAGCCGACTTCACACTTCTAAAGACTAGTGTGGTCTCCTTTAAGGCCCCCGGAGCCGACGAAAACAGTACTCAAATGCCTTCTACCAGCACCTGCAGGACTGGATAAGGCAATCCCAAACAAAACAAAGACTCTTTGTATTAAAGGCAAGCGTCCACTCTGGTGGACCCCAGCCATAAACAAACTCTACAACAAAAGGAGGAAGCTACTACAAGATAGAGCAAAATCCTTAAAAGGTAAGACACCCTTGATCACTATAAGTAAAAAACTAAGAGCTCTCATAAAATCATCCAAAGCAAATTTTGAGAGAAAAATAGCTAAAGACTCAAAAGACAATCATAAGGCCTTCTTTAGCTATGTTAGAAACCTGGGAGGAAACTCCCAGATATGCTCAGAACTAGTTCAAAATTATGTGAAGATTACTGATCCTACAGACATTGCCAACATACTGGCTGACAGGTTCAGTGCAAACTTCTCCCCCCCAAAAGGAGAGATATCTATACATTGCAGCCCCAAACATCTCCAACGCCCAAGTGAGAACTGCTCTCCAAAGCAAAAACACAGCATCCATGGGACCTGATGGTGTAACTCAACGAGGAATTAAACCCACAGCTAGGACAGCTGTTTAATCATAGTCTTACCTCTGGATACGCACTCCAGGAGTGCCTGCAACTGTGGTCCAAAAATTACCGCCCATTAGCTTGACAAGCCTTATCTGCAAAGCCATGGAGAGGATCATAATGGACCTCATAAATAAAGACATAGGAATTTGCAGACTTTGGATCCATCCCAGTTTGGCTTTGTCAAAGGCAGATCATGCCTTCTAAACTTGGCTGACTTTTTCAAACAGTCACCAAAGCCATTGATGAGGGAAAGGCAGTCCATACAGCCTACCTCGATCTGGCGAGCCTTTGATACAATACCCCACTGTATCATTGAAAAACTCATCAGCTTAAATGTTAACCCATACATCACAAGATGGGTTGCAAACTGGCTGAGTGACAGAACCCACAGGGTCAGAGTTGCTGGCGCCATGTCAGACTCAAAGCCTGTCACAAGTGGTGTACCACAGGGCTCAGTCCTGGGCCCACTCTTGTTTGGCATCTACTTTTCCAAGTACAAGCAAACACAGGAGGGTTATGACAAAGTTTGCAGATGACTGCAAACTGGGCGCCATAGTAGAAAACACATATGACACAGATATCCTTCAGAAGGGTCTCACAGAAACGGATAACTGGTGCCAGAGCCATGGCCTAAAGTTAAATGCCGGAAAAAACAAGGTTACCCCTAGCTACCAAATAGGTGGCAATCCACTGAGTACAGAAGAAGTTATCAGGGACCTGGGGACCCAGGTTGATAGTAGTCTGTCATTCGACACCCATGTAGCTAAAGTAGTTAGGAAGACCTTCTACATTGCCCACCTTATCATGAAGGGATTCACATCTAGATCAAGGGAGGTCATAGTCTCCCTATACTCATCACTCATCAGACCAATGATTGAGTACAATGCCCCATTCGAATGTATCTGACCCGACACTTGCAGCAGCTGGAGAGGCCACAAAAGTTCCTCACCAAAAGGATAAAGGGTCTCAAACATCTGTCCTATGCTGCCCGACTGAAAGAACTCCAGCTCTATTCAGTTTGCTCAGAGGTGACCTTGCATGTCAAACCCAGATTTGATGAATATGCTTCACCTCAAAAATCTAGATCCAGAGCCACAGGAGACTTAAACCTCGACATGGCTATTAATAGGACATGCTGGAGGGATAGATTCATCACCCAAAGACTCCCTATGCTGTGGAATAAAATCCCGGTATATGTGAGGCAGAGCAGGCCTTGTTCAAGAGAAATCTTGACCAATGGATGGGAGATCGCAGATATACCCCAGGGATTACCTCAGTGTCACTGCTCAACAGAGGCACAGCAAAATAATGGGTATAGTTCCCCATACTAAAGGGGTGGCGTAAGCCACAAAACTATGGGCTAGGCTTGTAAATGCCCTCGGGCAGATAGCCTAGTATGAACCTATGAACCTATGAACCTATTGGGATGAAATGGCTAGGCTTGAAATGACCTCTGGGTCAATAGCCTATGCCCTTATTCATTTTAGGTGTTTGTAACCTTTTTTTACTCTGTACTTTGACATTTTGCTTCATTGCTTTATATAGCATAGACTAGAGTTAGACCTCCTGAATCTAGACTGTTTGATATCACTGTGCTCTTAAACCAGCCATTTTACATTAAGAGGGCATCCATGCACCCGTGTGGCAGAAGTTTGAAGCTCAGGACTCATCTGAGTTAAGGATTGCTGAAGAAAGGCTCAGTTTGGAGCTTTCCACTTCACAGTTGTGTTAAAAACTGTTTAAATTTGGCTGTATATAAGCCTCACATTTGCTCATTGCTGCTCACCACACAACAGGGTTTAGCAAGGCCCTGTGTAGACTCAAAGTCCTGGGAACATAATATTTTTTCCTAGAGACCTTCCAGTAGATTCTCCCACCCCAAGCTTCACTGCTGAGCAAAGGGCAACTCAGTTGTGCTATAAGCAGCGTTCTCACACTTATCATCCATACCTTACTATACACCCACTACCTTTACTACTCCAAGTCAAACTAGCACACTAGTTAAGCTTAAGTCCTAAGTCAAGCTAACCCACTTCCTTCCCAAATACCACATTCAGAAAACTCCTGCCACAATAGATAGGCAGTTTCCCATAATTTGTCCTGCCAACTGGATTGAAATGGGCATCTTGAGACAATGTATCAATAGCTTCCTGTATAATGACAATAATTTACTCCTAACGCAAACTAACATCCTATGTGAGATATACAAATACGCTGTTGACTTGGAGTCAATTCTCTTATGTCAAAACATACCAGGCACAAAACAGGTTGTCAACACACATGCTTCACCTCTCATACAGACCTCACCTCTCACACAAAAAAAGGTCATGGCACATAAACCCACATACATGAAGGTTCTCACTAAAAGCCTACCAAAAGAATAGAGACCTGCCAAATGCACACCACCCACACTCACCACTAAGCAAAAAGAAGCCACTACACATATCAACACACACACACCTGTGTCTCAACAAATAAGCCCCTAAGGCAAAACACATCAAATGTCTTGGTTATAGGCAACGCCATACTGAGACACACAGATGTCCTCCTCATCAGAGTGGATAAGGAGAAGGTCATGGTCAGCTGCCTACCAAGTGCCAGAATCTGACAAGTCACACATGCACTCAAGTCACTCAACAACAAGTATTGTTGTAACTCTCTCATAGTCCATGTTGTAGTGAAGGACTTAAGACGTACCTCTTTTAACTGTATGAAGAGAGACATGATGGAACTCTCTGATTATGTGTCCCTAGCCTTAAGCAATATCCTACCTTCACCCAGGATGATACTACAATATAAACAAAAAATTATTGACTTCAACAATAAGCTTAGCTTCTGGTATCAGTCCAGGGGGATCCAGTATCTGTAAGCCTGGGAGGATATGATAGACAGACCTCGCTGTTTTGCTAGAGGTGGTCTTCACCTGTCCCCCCTAAGCTTTCCAATACTGGCAAAGGCCCTTGCCTCCCCCATACTGCCTTTTCTAAGCAATGTCAAAACAACAAATTTACTAACAAAACAAAATCTAATCCAGACAAACTCATGGTTGTGCTGCTTAATGCTAGAAGTTTAAATATGAAACTGCACTCCCTGGAAGCAGTACTCAACCTGAAGAATGCTGATATCTGTGTAGTTACCGAGACATGGTTCAAGGCAGCTGAGAGCACCCTGGACATGCAAGGCTATAATCCCTTCCACACATTCAGATCTCAAAATGAGTGTGAAGAAACGAAATGTAGAGGTGTATCCATCTTCATTAAAACCAAATATACTTTGAGACTCGTCAAACAGCATGACTCTCTTGAATTACTCCATGTCCAATTAACTGCTGGGAAAGTACAATACCATATCATTGCCAGCTATAGATCCCACGTCATGAACCAGGATAAGCATACTGCCTACCTCAATTTACTAGAATCTCTCGCCATACAGCCCAACACCCTAGTCGTGGGAGATTTCAAATATCCTTCCCTAGACTGGAGGACATACATGAGCAAAAACACACTGGCCCAGAGATTCCTGGACTTTGATAACAGAAATGCTCTGCAACACATAGTCTGTACCCCCACTAGGGTCGTCAATGTTTTAGACATACTACTCACCAACATGAGGGGGGTCACTGTACTTTCCCATGTGTGATGTCATCCCTGGTTATGTCAGACCACAAATCAGTCTCATTTGAAGTAACTACTAGAACTGACACCCTCACAGGAGCAAAAATTATAAAAAAAACTTTACCAAAGCTAACTACAGCCTACTAAGCAATGGTATAAAATAGCTTCATACCACCTGTAATCACAGACATCAATGATTACTATACAGAAGTTTACGCAAATGCCCTGCACAAACACTTAAGTGACTGCATAAACTCTGCTGTACCTAGCCAGATCAAAACCATTTTTTTCCATAAAAACAAGCCACCATGGTGGACTTCAAGTATAAACAGATTGTATAACAAGAGGAAGAAACTATTGTCCAAAAGCAAGAGAGATATCACTCTGTAAAGGAAGAGTTCCCTCTTAAGCCTAAACAAGAAAGTCAGAATTCTTGTAAAGTCTTCTAAAGCAAATAGTGAAAGTAAAAGCCCATCCCTAGCCAAGGATAATCATAAGGCATTCTTTAACTACGTCCACAGTCTAAAAGGGAATGACCAGATATGTGCCAAACTGGTTGTAGATGGGATCACTCATATTACACCAGAAAACATTGACAACCTGCTAGCTGATAGATTCATTGTAGACTTCACCCCCCTATTCCCACCTACCATATCCCAAAGCCTACCTGACAGCTATCATCTGTCTAGTATCTCTAGGGAACATATTCATCTCTGCACTCATCAAGGCCAAAAACATGGCCTCAGTGGGACAAGATAATATCCCAGGTTGTTTACTAAACAATCTAAAACAAGACCTAGTGGACCAACGTGGTGGCCTCTTTAGTCATAGCTTGAGAACTGGATTTGTTCTGCATAATGAAGAACAGCAACAGTAATTCCCCTGCACAAAAGTGGGGCCATCAATTGACCCTGGACACAACAGACCCATAAGCCTAACCAGCCTCATCTGCAAAGCCATGAAAGAATTATCATGGACCTTATCAACAAGGACATAGGTGACCTCCAAAAGCTGGACCCAACCCAGTTTGGCTTTGTTAAGGGTAGATCATGCTTATTAAACCTGGTAGACTTCTTTGAGAATGTCACCAAAGCCATGGACAAAGTTAAGACAGTGCACACGGCCAACCTCAACCCTGCCAAAGCTTTTGACACAATCCCCCACCCTGACATCATTGAGAAACTCTCCCAGCTGGGGATTAGCCCTTATGTTACTAGATGGGTAACCAACTGCCTCACTGACAGAATGCACTCTGTCAAAATGGTGACTCCACCTCCATCAGTATACCCATCACCAGTGGATAGCACAGGGTTATGTGCCGGGCCCCTTACTGTTTAGTTTCTATTTCTCAGAAGTCCAGGCCAAACTAGACAGCCTCTGGCTCACCAAGCTCACTGATGATTGTAAACTGGGAGCAATCATTGAGTCCCCCAATGATGTCAACACATTACAAGAAGGGGTAACACAAATGAATGATTGCTGCCAAAGTCATGGTCTAAAATTAAATGCAAAAAATGTATTATTATTCCCTTTTGCAAAAAATTCCCTACAAATTGCAATATTGACAATATCTCCCTTAGTTCCAACCCAGTGGTGCTAGACTTGGGAACACAGCTTGATAGCAATCTGAACTTTGACCGCCAAGTTTCCACAGTGGTAATGAAAGCCTTCTACATAAACAAGGGCATAGTATTCAGTTCAAGGGATATTATAACTCCACTGTACTCAACCCTCATCAAACCACTAATAGTTTATAGTGCACCCTTTTGCATGTACCTCACCAGACACTTGCAGCAGTGGGAGAGACTTCACAGGTTTCTCACTAAGAAAATACAGGGACTCCAAACCATGATCTGCTTGGAGGGGGTGAAGGCCATGTCACTTTTTTATCTTATAAGTTACTGAGAGGTGATGTGTGCCAGGCCTATAGGGCAATATCCAACCCTGCCCTAATGGAAATGCTGCACATCTGCAAGCCAAATGGCATGAGAGTTACTCACTATAGAGATCTCATCCTAACATGTGACATTAACAGAACATGATGGAGAGACAGATATGTCTCCCAGAGACTCATCCTTCTCTGGAGTAGACTTCCTATTAACATAAAACAGATCTTCTCACTGACTCTATTCAAAAGCAACCTAGATAATTGGATGGAAGACTGCAAATTAGCCCCTGGGGTGGCACTCATGTCACTCATGGACAGGGGTAGCCAGTGTTGATCATGGACCTGCTCTGTTCATGAATTAATTCTGAGAACTACTCAAAAGAACAAATGGAGATACTTCAGATTAACATGGCTAGGCTTCTAAAGGCTCCAGTGCCGCTAGCCTGGTAACCTCCTATGAACCTGTGAACCTATGAAACTTAAATAGTGAACAAGGAAAGGGTCTGGTACATAAAACTGAGGTACACACCTATCACTGGACTCTAGATGGAGGTGACTTCACACACTTCAACATTATCTGTCCTGTATGTGATCCAGTTGTCTACCAACTTGGTGATGTAGTTGTTTATGGCCACTTGAGACAGTTTCTTTGTGATACCTGACTGTGGGTTTGTGTTAAATGCTTTGACCATATCAAGTTATGCAGTATGATAGTGTTTTCATCATGCATGCCCTTGGTGACCTTCTTGAAGAAATCAAACAGATATAACACATTGAGGTAGTCTTAGCAAATCAGTCATCTGGTTGGTACACATTTGTGAGATTGCCTGTGTCTTTTTCAGAAGGTCCATGATGACTCATTGTTCTACTTCACAGATGAGGGGAGTCAGGAGTATGGGTCTATAACTCCAGGCATCAGGTAATGTTTCTCCAATTCAGAAGGCTGCGTGTTGCTGTACACACATCTACAAGAACATAGGATGTCTGAAGGCTGTATTTAATTAGGCATCCAACTGTATCTGCTATGTCAGGTTATAGGCAACATGTGATTTTGTCAGGGCTCATTCATTCTGTGTTATTAGTTCTAGACAGCACACAGATGAGCTGCCCTCCTAACAGTAAGAACTGAGAAATGTTTGCATGGATACTTTGGCTGATGGCCAGTGGCAATGGGGGGGGGTGTTGATGTGTGAGACAAACTGTCAGCTAACAGATTGTCTGTTTTCTCTAGTTGAGAGTTGGGCTGTGTTACAAGTTTCTGTATTGCCCATACCTTACTTGGATAGAAGGAAGTTTCTCTGTTCATCTGTGAGAGAGGGGAGCTTTGAGCAGCCTATCTGTCCCTGGAGGAGTGGTTTCAGCCCAGACGTTAGTAGTTTATTGGCCATTTAGGGCTAATTTCTATCTATTTCACTTCCCTGCTATAAAAACCTCATTTGTGCAGTTTTTACGCTTGTATTCCACTCAGCAAGTGCCTTCCAGGTGTTCTGCAGAGTGTACAGCAACAGAGAGACAAAAGAGTGACTTTGGAGTGACTAAGTATCACTTTTCTGCTTTTTTTGCTGTCTTAACTAATTCCACCTAAAACGCCAGTTTTTTTAGTGAATCTGTGATTTTAAAAGTTTGTTATTGCTACATATTGCACTTATTTGCTGCCTGCACTTGAATTAAGTAATTTTTGTGTTTAAATAATCTGTTTAACTGTTGTAGGCTACACACTAAAGTGTGATAGCCTTTTCTGTGCATTTAAAGTGTTGATTTGATTGCATCTACTCTATTTTCTGAAAAAAATATATATACTTGTTACCCGCCTTTCTGAACTAGTATAGTCCAGTTTTCAGGTTATTGCTGAATCCAGGGCTGAGTTACAAGTTTCTGTATTGCCCATACCTTACTTGGATAGAAGGAAGTTTCTCTGTTCATCTGTGAGAGAGGGGAGCTTCGAGCAGCCTATCTGTCCCTGGAGGAGTGGTTTCAGCCCAGACGTTAGTAGTTTATTGGCCATTTTGGGCTAATTTCTATCTATTTCACTTCCCTGCTATAAAAACCTAATTTGTGCCGTTTTTACGCTTGTATTCCACTCAGCAAGTGCCTTCCAGGTGTTCTGCAGAGTGTACAGCAACAGAGAGACAAAAGAGTGACTTTGGAGTGACTAAGTATCACTTTTCTGCTTTTTTTGCTGTCTTAACTAATTCCACCTAAAACGCCAGTTTTTTTAGTGAATCTGTGATTTTAAAAGTTTGTTATTGCTACATATTGCACTTATTTGCTGCCTGCACTTGAATTAAGTAATTTTTGTGTTTAAATAATCTGTTTAACTGTTGTAGGCTACACACTAAAGTGTGATAGCCTTTTCTGTGCATTTAAAGTGTTGATTTGATTGCATCTACTCTATTTTCTGAAAAAAATATATATACTTGTTACCCGCCTTTCTGAACTAGTATAGTCCAGTTTTCAGGTTATTGCTGAATCCAGGGCTGAGTTACAAGTTTCTGTGTTGCCCATATCTTACTTGGATAGAAGGAAGTTTCTCTGTTCACCTGTGAGCAGGGTTGCCAGACGTCCCTATTTGGGCGGGACTGTCCCGAGATTAGCAGCCTGATCCAGAGTCCCGCCCTGCC
Source organism: Protopterus annectens (assembly GCF_019279795.1). Lineage (NCBI taxonomy): Eukaryota > Metazoa > Chordata > Ceratodontiformes > Protopteridae > Protopterus > Protopterus annectens. Next base: position 1,605,688,705 of record NC_056739.1, read on the forward strand.
GGTTTAAATCCCGGGCAGCCTCCGCTTCGTTTTTTTTTTTTTTTTTGATTGGCCCGTATACTGGCATACGGGCCATACAAAAATCGCTAAACACGGAGCTTCTTGTGTTTAATGCGGAAGTTCCGCATTAAATGAAGCTCCGTGTTTAGCGATTTTTGATTGGCCCGTATGCCAGTATACAGGTCAATCAAAACATCGCAAAACAGAGCTACTTCTGTTTAATGCGGAACATCGCGGTTCGCGTTAAACAAGTAGCTCTGTTAATGTTTTGATTGGCCCATATACCGGCATACGGGCTAATCAAAACATCGCAAAACAGAGCTACTTCTGTTTAATGTGGAGCATTGCAGTTCCGCATTAAACAGAAGTAGCTCCGTGTTTAGTGATTTTTGATTGGCCCATATACCGGTATACGGGCCAATCAAAACATCGCAAAACAGAGCTACTTCTGTCTAATGCGGAACTGCGATGTTTCGCATTAAACAGAAGTAGGTCTGTGTTTATTTATTTTTGATTGGCCCGGGCCAATCAAATAAAAAATAAACACAGAGCTACTTCTAAAATACAACAAAAAACCAGGCTTAAATAGTGGGAAGTATACTTGCTGTGTTCAATTCAAGTCAGTCACAAAAGGTAACCAAATGTTCCACAAAAAAAAACGAAGCTGTAACCTACAAACCGCTTTACTTTGCGAACTCTTAATCCAATAAAAAAGAGTCAAAATCACCATAGAGTGTTCATTCGAACCTACTCATCCACTGGGCAATAGCTTGTAGAAAAAACACGCAGCCAGCATGTAAAAATAAATCCAAGCGTCCAGTAGAAACCACGTTTATTAAAATAATTAGAACACAGGGCTAGCGCTTTCAATGAATCTTCATCAGGCCACTAACAAACAAACATACTAGCATCCATTTTATAGCAAAATGCTAGAGTCAACTACTGATGTCACATCCTGTTTGCACATACTGAAGTCAACTCTGATGTCACATCCTGTTATACATAAAATATTTAAACTGACATCACTTTTGTATTAAAACGCTACAAGCAACCCTGATGCCACATCCTACTAAATGTAAAATCTTATAAAATGTTTTAAATTATTTAAAATATTTAAAATATATATGCAGACATTTTGTAAACAGTGTACAATAAAAATGTTCTAAAATAACATTTCACCCTACTTTAACTGCTGCTGCATGTAACATTCAAAATGTTTTAAAATAATTTAAATATCTATGTAACCATCTCATAGACAGTATGCAGCAAATAAAGTGTTTCACAATTACATACTATCTTCCTATAAACACTGCACTTATATACATACTAGTAACAAAATTGCACATGTTTAGTACTTAATAATAAGCGATATAGTCCCATTTGAAATACTTGTATGTATAAATACATGTTTAAAATAGGGATCAAATTAATAAAGATATTAATATCTACACATAAGCTATTTAGAATAATTATAACTGTACAAAAATGATCATTCAAAAGACTGCATCTAAAATTTGTACAGCGTGTGCTTCTAAATATCATAATATCTGTAACAGCAAAAATCATTCAAAACAGGTATGTGCACCAAAGATGTTGATAACAGCTGATATTATAAACATAAAAATATATGAGACTAAATGCGCAAAATCAGGTGAAATATGTGTGCTGGATGAAAGAGGAATACATGGTATATCAGCATCTTTCATAACAATTGGCCCCTAATAAGCCTGCAAAGTAAAATACAGAGACAACGATGGAGACAGGAATGGAAAAATGTGAGGTATGAAAATGTTATAAATATAAAAGTAAAACCAGCCAGAAGTTGATAAGGGGTGGCAAAGGGGTGAAAAGCTTCAATGAAGTTTCCTAGCTTTAAGTATAGGTTTGATGGAGACTCTGTCATTGAGGCCTGGGTACAAATCAGCCCTAAGCCTGATGATCCATTTGGCCTCTATCTGTTCCGTGGTGTTAAAAATATCTCCTCTTCTATGAGATAGAACATTGTTTTGAATTACTTGAAACAAAAAGCTATGTTGGGTAGATGTATTAATTACATGCCTAGACAGAGCATTTGAAGAACATCTGACTTTGATTTTATATAAGTGTTCCCATATTTGGTCTTTAAACTTTCTGTCCGTCTTCCCTACATAAAACGCAGGGCAGTGTACACAGGTTGCCAGGTACACCACATGGCAGGTCTCACAAGTGGCAGAAACTGTGAAATGAAATTCTTGTCCTGTAATAGGATGATTGAATTTATCAGTTTCTTTAATGAATTTGCAATAATTGCATTTTTGACATTTTTTAGTAATTTTATGATTACTGGTTGTATTTATGTCAAACCTATTCGGACCACATAACATTCTGTGTAAATTCAACTTATTTTTATATGTAAATTTTGGTTCTTGGCTCAATATCTCAGAAATAACTGGATCTGTTAGCAAGATGTCCCAATGTTTTCGATATATGCTTTCAATACTATTTACATCTTGTGTAAAATGTATCGGTATTCTGATAACTCCACTGATAGTTTTGGTGATGCTACTATCATCTCGTTTACTAGAGAAGTAGGGAAAAGCCCTGCCTTCTCTCAATTCACCTATGATACCTAAAGAAGCATCAACTTCTGTTACCGTGTAAGACCTGTCTATAAATTTATTCCTCAAGTCTTCTATGCCTGTTTTAAAGCATGAGTCTTCAGAAAACAGCCTAGATACCCTCATGGCTTGACTTTTGACGATGTTACCAAAGACATGCTTAGGATGCATGCTGCTTGATGGAGAAAGTTATTTCTATAGCAATCCTTTCAAAAACTCCAGTGTTAAGTATACCATTTGGTAGTTGTTCAACATATACGTCTAAATAGGGTATGACATCTTCGGAATTAACCATAGAAAATCTTAAAAAAACTGGTGTCTTGATTTATTTTATCATAGAAAGACCTCAATTGTTCTTCATCACCTTTCCAAATAAGGAAGAGGTCATCTACAAACCTAGTATAGAAAGAAACATTCTGACAAAATTCCTCCATCTGAAATAGAGAAGAAACTTCCCAGTAAGCCATAACCAGGTTGGCGTAGCTATTGGCACAAGAAGTGCCCATAGCTACGCCATCCCTCTGAAGATATACTTGACCATTAAACAAGAAAATATTATTTGTTAATACAATTTCCATCAATTCCGTGATAACTTCTATCCTTCCTTCGGAGAATGTGCCATCTCTAGTAAGAATCCTACTTATGCTATTGAGTCCCTCATGATTAGGAATAACAGTAAAAAGAGAGTTGACATCAAGTGTCACAAACAATTTATGCTGGAAACCATCACTCACCGAGGTATTCTCATATAGTTTAATTAGGAATTGTTTAGTATCTTTCAGTATGTGTGTGTACTTGTCCACTATGGGTCTTAATAAGGACTCTAAATAGATGGAAATCGGCTCGGTGATCCAGCCCTTCCCTGCAACAATTGGCCTCATAGGTGGATCCAAGCCATTTTTGTGAATCTTGGGTATTCCCTGTAAAATGGGTATCGTTAGATGTTCCTCTACAAGGTATGTGAATAATTCTTGATTAATCTTACCCTCATTCAACATAACATTTAATCTACTAGAAACATCTGATATGATCCTATTCACTCTACTATCATTGATTTTCAAATAAAAGACAGAATCATCCAGCATATTGCACATTTTATCAATATAAAACTCCATATCCATGATAACTACAGGACCACCTTTATCGGCTGGTCTTATCATAATGGTCCTATCATCTTTCAGGCCATTAAGTGCTTTCCTTTGTACTGGTTTCAGATTGCCAAACCATCTCTTTTTCTATTATTTGCATCATTTTCATATAATCCTTGCTCAACCAGTTTCGAATAAGCCTCGATAAGTGGGTGGTTGCATGGAGTGTAAGTACTTGGTTTTCTAAACGGATGGGGTAAACTAGTGCTGTTACGAAAATCAACCTTCATTTGGAGGTTCCGTATAAACATTTTCAAATCAATAATGCTATTTGTGATATCGCTTCTACTAGAGGGAATAAACGTTAGACCCTTCTCCAAGACATACTTTTCTTCTTCCATTAAAAGCTTACTTGATATGTTCCACACTATTGATTCTTGGTCCCTTGCCAAATCTTTTTTAGTGTAGGACCAGCCTGTACTGGTCCTGCTGGTCTCTTTTTCTGCCTTCCCCTGCTCATAGACCGTTCCCTTGCCCCCCCACCCCCTCTCCATTGATTGGCGATGGGGAAAGGGACTGATTCAGTACTCATACTATTGAATCTAGTTTTGGCGTCTATGCCTAGGCTAATTTTATCTACTGTTTTCAGATTTTTATTCATAATCTTATTAACATTATCGTCCTCATTCTCTATATGCTCACATATATCTATCCTTGTATTGGCATCTTCAAATACAGATATATTGTGAACATTACCAGCGGGGGAAGAGCATGTATCATTAGTACCATCCTGGTGTATTATTGCTGTGGTAACAATGGTATTTTTCTTACCCCCTGTCTGTTTATCTATGACAATAACATTAGAACCATCAGCATTGGTATCTGGCCCATCTCTGGCCAGACCAATATTGGTATTGTCTTTCATTTCATTTTGAAGGCGTGTGTTCTTTCATCCCTTGGCTCCATTCTCCACTCTGGGCCAAGTAAAGACATGGCCTTTTTTAAAATCGTCTATGTCCCTTCTAAGTTTATCACGTTTTGCTGTAACAGTTTTTCTCATAAATGAAAACGCTGTCTAACATTTTGTCAATAGATGCTTCTACCACTGGTCTAGGGTACATGGTAGATAAGCTCTGCTGTTGCTTCTGTAGTTTCTCCCTCAATGATGTTTCATGAGGTAAGAAGTAATTGTTCATTAGCTCCATGTACTTCAGGCTGGTATCTAAGTTTAACTGTTGCCATGAATATAACAAATCTTTATACACAGTACCTGTAGTTGGCATCTTCAGGATCCTTAAACCCCTTGGAACGATTTTGCGAGTAATGCATGCTTCGAAGTGTTGCCTCTGCAACTGGAGGCGTTTCAGTTTAAGGAAATCTCCTTCCATTTCTTGTACTAGAGTTTCAAGCCCTCGATAATCTTCTTTGCAACTCTGTTCATCATATGTCTCAGCCAATGGACTGAAAGATAACAGTGGATTAATGTCACTTGTAACAGCATCTTCAAATCTGCTCATAATATTAGATGTACCTGACTTGGTACCTCTAAGCATATCAGGATTGTAGGGTAGTTCAACTGTTGAATTTTGACTGCTTCCCTCAGCCATGAGTGCGTGAGCAAAAATAAGTCACGTAGTTTAAAAACAAAGAATAATGCTCACTACACTCTGTTCGCCTGATAATAAACAAGACTTATAAAATACAACAAAAAAACAGGCTTAAATAGTGGGAAGTATACTTGCTGTGTTCAATTCAAGTCAGTCACAAAAGGTAACCAAATGTTCCACAAAAAGAAACGAAGCTGTAACCTACAAACCGCTTTACTTTGCGAACTCTAAATCCAATAAAAAAGAGTCAAAATCACCACAGAGTGTTCATTCGAACCTACTCATCCACTGGGCAATAGCTTGTAGAAAAAACACGCAGCCAGCATGTAAAAATAAATCCAAGCATCCAGTAGAAACCACGTTTATTAAAATAATTAGAGCACAGGGCTAGCGCTTTCAACGAATCTTAATCAGGCCACTAACAAACAAACATACTAGCATCCATTTTATAGCAAAATGCTAGAGTCAACTACTGATGTCACATCCTGTTTGCACATACTGAAGTCAACTCTGATGTCACATCCTGTTATACATAAAATATTTAAACTGACATCACTTTTGTAGTAAAACGCTACAAGCAACTCTGATGCCACATCCTACTAAATGTAAAATCTTATAACATGTTTTAAATTATTTAAAATATTTAAAATATATATGCAGACATTTTGTAAGCAGTGTACAATAAAAATGTTCAAAAATAACATTTCACCCTACTTTAACTGCTGCTGCATGTAACATTCAAAATGTTTTAAAATAATTTAAATATCTATGTAACCATCTCATAGACAGTATGCAGCAAATAAAGTGTTTCACAATTACATACTATCTTCCTATAAACACTGCACTTATATACATACTAGTAACAAAAATTGCACGCATGTTTAGTACTTAATAATAAGCGATATAGTCCCATTTGAAATACTTGTATGTATAAATACATGCTTAAAATAGGGATCAAATTAATAAAGATATTAATATCTACACATAAGCTATTTAGCATAATTATAACTGTACAAAAATGATCATTCAAAAGACTGCATCTAAAATTTGTACAGCGTGTGCTTCTAAATATCATAATATCTGTAACAGCAAAAATCATTCAAAACAGGTATGTGCACACGCAAAGATGTTGATAACAGCTGATATTATAAACATAAAAATATATGAGACTAAATGCGCAAAATCAGGTGAAATATGTGTGCTGGATGAAAGAGGAATACATGGTATATCAGCATCTTTCATAACAATTGGCCCCTAATAAGCCTGCAAAGTAAAATACAGAGACAACGATGGAGACAGGAATGGAAAAATGTGAGGTATGAAAATGTTATAAATATAAAAGTAAAACCAGCCAGAAGTTGATAAGGGGTGGCAAAGGGGTGAAAAGCTTCAATGAAGTTTCCTAGCTTTAAGTATAGGTTTGATGGAGACTCCGTCATTGAGGCCTGGGTACAAATCAGCCCTAAGCCTGATGATCCATTTGGCCTCTATCTGTTCCGTGGTGTTAAAAATATCTCCTCTTCTACGAGATAGAACATTGTTTTGAATTACTTGAAACAAAAAGCTATGTTGGGTAGATGTATTAATTACATGCCTAGACAGAGCATTTGAAGAACATCTGACTTTGATTTTATATAAGTGTTCCCTAATTTGGTCTTTAAACTTTCTGTCCGTCTTCCCTACATAAAACGCAGGGCAGTGTACACAGGTTGCCAGGTACACCACATGGCAGGTCTCACAAGTGGCAGAAACTGTGAAATGAAATTCTTGTCCTGTAATAGGATGATTGAATTTATCAGTTTCTTTAATGAATTTGCAATAATTGCATTTTTGACATTTTTTAGTCATTTTATGATTACTGGTTGTATTTATGTCAAACCTATTCGGACCACATAACATTCTGTGTAAATTCAACTTATTTTTATATGTAAATTTTGGTTCTTGGCTCAATATCTCAGAAATAACTGGATCTGTTAGCAAGATGTCCCAATGTTTTCGATATATGCTTTCAATACTATTTACATCTTGTGTAAAATGTATCGGTATTCTGATAACTCCACTGCTAGTTTTGGTGATGCTACTATCATCTCGTTTACTAGAGAAGTAGGGAAAAGCCCTGCCTTCTCTCAATTCACCTATGATACCTAAAGAAGCATCAACTTCTGTTACCGTGTAAGACCTGTCTATAAATTTATTCCTCAAGTCTTCTATGCCTGTTTTAAAGCATGAGTCTTCAGAAAACAGCCTAGATACCCTCATGGCTTGACTTTTGACGATGTTACCAAAGACATGCTTAGGATGCATGCTGCTTCGATGGAGAAAGTTATTTCTATAGCAATCCTTTTGAAAAACTCCAGTGTTAAGTATACCATTTGGTAGTTGTTCAACATATACGTCTAAATAGGGTATGACATCTTTGGAATTAACCATAGAAAATCTTAAAAAACTGGTGTCTTGATTTATTTTATCATAGAAAGACCTCAATTGTTCTTCATCACCTTTCCAAATAAGGAAGAGGTCATCTACAAACCTAGTGTAGAAAGAAACATTTTGACAAAATTCCTCCATCTGAAATAGAGAAGAAACTTCCCAGTAAGCCATAACCAGGTTGGCGTAGCTATTGGCACAAGAAGTGCCCATAGCTACGCCATCCCTCTGAAGATATACTTGACCATTAAACAAGAAAATATTATTTGTTAATACAATTTCCATCAATTCGTGATAACTTCTATCCTTCCTTCGAGAATGTGCCATCTCTAGTAAGAATCCTACTTATGCTATTGAGTCCCTCATGATTAGGAATAACAGTAAAAAGAGAGTTGACATCAAGTGTCACAAACAATTTATGCTGGACACCATCACTCACTGAGGTATTCTCATATAGTTTAATTAGGAATTGTTTAGTATCTTTCAGTATGTGTGTGTACTTGTCCACTATGGGTCTTAATAAGGACTCTAAATAGATGGAAATCGGCTCGGTGATCCAGCCCATCCCTGCAACAATTGGCCTCATAGGTGGATCCAAGCCATTTTTGTGAATCTTGGGTATTCCCTGTAAAATGGGTATCGTTGGATGTTCCACTACAAGGTATGTGAATAATTCTTGATTAATCTTACCCTCATTCAACATAACATTTAATCTACTAGAAACATCTGATATGATCCTATTCACTCTACTATCATTGATTTTCAAATAAAAGACAGAATCATCCAGCATATTGCACATTTTATCAATATAAAACTCCATATCCATGATAACTACAGGACCACCTTTATCGGCTGGTCTTATCATAATAGTGTACCTGGCAACCTGTGTACACTGCCCTGCGTTTTATGTAGGGAAGACGGACAGAAAGTTTAAAGACCGAATCAGGGAACACTTATATAAAATCAAAGTCAGATGTTCTTCAAATGCTCTGTCTAGGCATGTAATTAATACATCTACCCAACATAGCTTTTTGTTTCAAGTAATTCAAAACAATGTTCTATCTCGTAGAAGAGGAGATATTTTTAACACCACGGAACAGATAGAGGCGAAATGGATCATCAGGCTTAGGGCTGATTTGTACCCAGGCCTCAATGACAGAGTCTCCATCAAACCTATACTTAAAGCTAGGAAACTTCATTGAAGCTTTTCACCCTTTGCCACCCTTATCAACTTCTGGCTGGTTTTACTTTTATATTTATAACATTTTCATACCTCATTTTCCATTCCTGTCTCCATCGTTGTCTCTGTATTTTACTTTGCAGGCTTATTAGGGGCCAATTGTTATGAAAGATGCTGATATACCATGTATTCCTCTTTCATCCAGCACACATATTTCACCTGATTTTGCACATTTAGTCTCATATATTTTTATGTTTATAATATCAGCTGTTATCAACATCTTTGCGTGTGCACATACCTGTTTTGAATGATTTTTGCTGTTACAGATATTATGATATTTAGAAGCACGCTGTACAAATTTTAGATGCAGTCTTTTGAATGATCATTTTTGTACAGTTATAATTATGCTAAATAGCTTATGTGTAGATATTAATATCTTTATTAATTTGATCCCTATTTTAAACATGTATTTATACATACAAGTATTTCAAATGGGACTATATCGCTTATTATTAAGTACTAAACATGCTGCAATTTTTGTTACTAGTATGTATATAAGTGCAGTGTTTATAGGAAGATAGTATGTAATTGTGAAACACTTTATTTGCTGCATACTGTCTATGAGATGATTACATAGATATTTAAATTATTTTAAAACATTTTGAATGTTACATGCAGCAGCAGTTAAAGTAGGGTGAAATGTTATTTTAGAACATTTTATTGTACACTGTTTACAAAATGTCTGCATATATATTTTAAATATTTTAAATAATTTAAAACATTTTATAAGATTTTACATTTAGTAGGATGTGGCATCAGAGTTGCTTGTAGCGTTACTACAAAAGTGATGTCAGTTTAAATATTTTATGTATAACAGGATGTGACATCAGAGTTGACTTCAGTATGTGCAAACAGGATGTGACATCAGTAGTTGACTCTAGCATTTTGCTATAAAATGGATGCTAGTATGTTTGTTTGTTAGTGGCCTGATGAAGATTCGTTGAAAGCGCTAGCCCTGTGTTCTAATTATTTTAATAAGCGTGGTTTCTACTGGACGCTTGGATTTATTTTACATGCTGGCTGCGTGTTTTCTACAAGCTATTGCCCAGTGGATGAGTAGGTTCGAATGAACACTCTATGGTGATTTTGACTCTTTTTATTGGATTAAGAGTTCAAAGTAAAAGCGGTTTGTAGGTTACAGCTTCATTTCTTTTTGTGGAACATTTGGTTACCTTTTGTGACTGACTTGAATTGAACACAGCAAGTATACTTCCCACTATTTAAGCCTGTTTTTTGTTGTATTTTATAAGTCTTGTTTATTATCAGGCGAACAGAGTGTAGTGAGCATTATTCTTTGTTTTTAAACAGAGCTACTTCTGTTTAATGCGGAACTCTGATGTTCCGCATTAAAGACGTGGAAGACCTTTTTTTTTTTTTAGTCCCTACCTGGCCAGTCGGAAATCTGGCAACCCTGCCTGTGAGAGAGGGGAGCTTTGAGCAGCCTATCTGTCCCTGGAAGCATGGTTTCAGCCCAGAAGTTAGTAGTTTTTCAGCCATTTTGGGCTAATTTCTATCTCTTTCACTTCCCTGCTATAAAAACCATATTTGTGCGGTTTTGTGCACCGGACAGCACCATTTAGCTAGAGTTAAACTATTCTCGGCTCCACAAAGTCTACTCTTCAATTTTTCCCTTGGAACTAGACAGACCTTCAACTTTAGCACTCAAACCATTCATTTCACAGTCAAGCACTTGCTTAACACTCATAGCAAGCACTAATTAACCCTAGCACTAGACCCCCCCCTATACTGTCCAGAAGGACAAGGCTCTCTATTCGTCCCCACCAGCCACTCAGAAAAACAGCTTACTCTATCTATTCAGGCATGTCCAAAGGGCAGATTTCGGTGTACTCTCCAGTCCAACTGGTGAATCTGGGCATTTTGAGGCAATGTTACAACTGCCTCATGTACACAGACAACCCTCTCCTCCTACCACCAGACACTAATATATGAGAGAGATGCAATTATACAGCCAAACTGGAGGCAAAGCTCTCTCAACCCAAGACTGGAACTGACAGTCAAGAGGAGAAGGGTAATACTTGCAACACACCACCAGTCTCACATAGACCTAATAAACCAACACCGGCAAATAACACACATGAATACATGCAAACATACTCGGAGGCTCTAAATAAAAATCTTCAAAAGCAACAGAGACCTGCAAAGCAGACATCCAAGCAACCTCCACACCCCATCACCAACCATGAAACACATACTTCACATAATCAGTGTGCCATGCAATCACAGCCCTTAACGCAAAATAACATACCCAACACACTAGTAATAGGCGACTCTATAGTCAGGCATACTGATGTCCCAATAACTAGGCTGGACAAGGAGAAGGTTACAATTAACTGTCTGTCAGGTGCCAGGATCCACCACATAACACAAGCACTAAGGTCACGACAGAACAAGTACAGATACAACTCTGTCATTGTCCATGTTAGTGTAAATTACCTGAGATGTACCTCCCTGGACTACATGAAAAGAGACAGGGAAGAGCTTTCTGATCATGTAGCCCAGGCCGGTATGACCCTGACCCTGAGTAGCATCCTGCCCTCACCAAGAATGATGCCACAGTATAAAGATAAAATGATCAATTTCAACAATTGGCTAAGTTTCTGGTGTCATTCAAAGGGGATCTAGTATCTGTCTGCCTGGGATGACATGCTTGACAAGCCACGGTGCCTAGCAAGAGATGGCTTGCACCTGTCACCCTTAGGCTTTCGAATACTAGCCAAGGCTCTTGCTGCCCCCATAGTGCCTTTTTTAGGCAAGGCTCAAAAGACAAACCCACCACCATAAATAGCACAAATGACCAAAAACTGAGGGTAATGCTACTCAACGACAGAAGTCTAAACCTCAAAATGCATGCACTCGAGGCACTCCTCAGTATGGAGAACATTGACATCTGTGCAGTAACAGAAACCTGGTTTAAGGCTCCTGAGAGCACCCCAGCACTACTAAGCTATAACTCATACCATACATTTCGGCCAAAGAACCAGGACTGAAACACAAAATGCAGGGGTGTATCCATATTTATCAAGGATACCCACACCTCCAGGCTAGTGGTGCAGCACAATGCATCAGAGATCATCCATGTGCAACTAACAATGGGCAAAACTGCAATCCAAATTGTAGCTTGCTACAGATCACCCACCATGGCCCAGGACCCCCATTCCGCATTTCTGGAGACACTGGGAAATATGAAGGTCCTACCAAACACCTTAATACTGGGTGATTTCAATTACCCAAACATAAACTGGGAGAACTACTCAAGTACTAACTCCCTTGCCCAACGCTTCCTAAAATTTATAAACTTGAATGCCCTGGATCAATTGGTCAACACCCCCACCAGAGGGAACAACATATTGGACCTGGTCATCACCAACATGGGTGACCGGTGTTCCACACCGGAGGTCAACCCCTCGCTGGTTAGATCAGACAATAGACTAATCACTCTGGATATCCACATTCCACCCCCACCCCCAATCAAGGAAACCACCATGAAAAACTTTTCAAAAGCAAACTTTACGTTACTTACGACCGAGGTGGAAAGGTTCACAGCCCCCACACTAAAGGACAATGCTGTCCAAGCTGCTGAAACCTTTACAAAGGCACTCTATGAGCATCTGCAGGAATGCATGGATCGTGCTATCCCAAGTAAAACCAAGACTCACTCCTCCAAGAAAAGGAAACCAGTCTGGTGGACCCCTGCCATAAACAAGCTATACAACAGAAGGAGGAAACTAGTACAGAAAAGAGTAAATTCCCAAGAAGGAAAGACATCCCTGATCAGTATCAGCAAGAAACTATGATCCCTCATTAAATCATCCAAGGCTAGTTTTGAAAGAAAAATTTCCAATGACTCCAAAGATAACCACAAAGCGTTCTTTAGCTATGTCAAGAACCTAAGTGGAAACTCTCGGATCTGCTCTGAGTTAGTGCAGAATGGCACAAAATACACTGAACCGACTGATATTGCAAACATTCTTGCAGACAGGTTTAGTGCAAACTTCACCCCCCTCTCACCCCCTAAAGGGCCCATAAGCATACCAGAAGAATGTAGGGCTCCATCATTCACTGATGTACAGGTTAAAACAGCCCTATCCAAAGCCAAAAAACAGTTTCAATGGGACCGGATGGGGTCCCAGGCTGTGTCTTAGAAGAGCTCCAAAATGAACTAACCCCTCACCTAAACACACTGTTCAAACTCAGCCTCTCTACAGGCTACATACCCATAGAGTGGCGCACAGCAACAGTTATCCCACTCCACAAAGGTGGAGCCACAACGGACCCCAGGAACTATCGCCCTATAAGCCTGACTAGCCTGGTCTGCAAGGCTATGGAATGCATCATTATGGAACTCATTAACAGAGACATTGGGAACCTCCAAACCTTGGACCCTACTCAGTTTGGTTTTGTTAAGGGCAGATCATGCCTCCTAAACCTGGAGGACTTCTTTGAGACAGTTACCAAGGTATTAGACAAGGGAAAGGAGGTCCACACAGCCTACCTAGACCTCACAAAGACTTTTGACACCATTCCCCATTCTAGTATTATAGACAAGCTCACCAGCTTGAATATAAACCCCTACTTCATGAGATGGGTTGTCAACTGGCTCATGGATAGAACCCACATGGTGAGAGTTGCAAGCTCTACATTAGACTCTAAACTGGTTACAAGTGGCGTCCCCCAGGGCTCAGTCCCAGGACCCATCCTGTTTGGTATATACTTCTCAGAGGTATAGGCAAGCATAGGAGGACTATGGCTGACTAAGTTCACAGCCGACTGCAAACTAAGGGCCATAATTGATTCTCTGGCTGATACAGACACCCTTCAGATGGGTCTCACTGAGACGGATACCTGGTGTCAAAATCATGGCCTCAAGCTAAATGCCAAAAAGTGCATAGTCATCCCCTTTGGAAAAAACAAAATACCTGCGAACTACCACATAGGTGGTAGTCCCCTAAATACAGAAAATGTAATAAGGGATCTGGGGACCCAAGTAGATAGTAATCTCTACTTTGATAATCATATTGCCAAGGTGGCTAGAAAATCCTTCTATGTGGCCCACCTAATCACAAAAGGGTTCGCATCTAGAACAAAAGAGGTTATTGTGCCTCTCAACTCATCACTCATTAGACCCATCATAGAATACAACGCCCCATTTGGGATGTACCTTACAAGACAACTGCAACAGCTGGAAATGCTACAAAAGTACCTCACCAAAAGGATTACTGGCCTCAAACAGATGCCCTATGCAGCCTGACTCAAGAAACTCCAGCTGTACTCAGTTGCATACTGCTTACTCAGAGGTGATCTCTGCCTGACATACAAGGCCATGTCTAACCCAGAATTGATGGACATGCTCCACCTAAAAAAAAAACAAATCCCAGAGAGCCACATGCTCTAGAGATATAAACCTCACCACAACGATAAATAGGACATGCTGGAGGGATAGATTCCTATCCCAGAGACTCCCCATTCTTTGGAACAAGGTTCCAATATACATCAGGCAGAGCTCCTCACCAACACTCTTCAAGAGGACCCTTGATGGGTGGATGGGAAACAGAAAATTTACCCTGGGGATCACTGCATTGGATCTGCTGGACATTGGTGCAGGGAACTAATGGCTCTGCTGGACAGCGGCACAGGTAACTGATGGCTCTGCTGGACAGAGGCACAGGGAACTAATCTAAGTGGGTGGCAAAAGCCAACACATTCTGGATAGGCTTATAAATGCCCTTGGGCAGATAGCCTAGTACTTACCTATGAACCTATGAACCTATGAGTATGTCTGTTAGCATCCACAAACATCTCTGTGCTTAGTTCTTTATTCACCTTAACATTTCATGTTCATTGGAATAAATGATCAGTGAAAAGTCCCCCAAATACAAACTTGGCCATTCATCACATTCCACACCCTGGTACTATTCAAACAGTCATACAACTGCACCAGTGCCATGTAATTACATCAATTGCACAACATATGCCTATATGTGTGACATGGTGTGATGCCCATGTGCTGGCCCAGTAATCAAAGAGCCTCAATCCTCACCACTAGCACCAGTAAGGGGTGTGCACATTGAGAAGGATAACCAGTACACACACAGTAAAGTACAGTTTCCCTTAAGAGCACAGAGAGATCACAGTCAGTCTAGGGCTAGTTTCCCCCTTTCTCTCCAGATCCCCAGTATGACTCCCCACTGGCACAGCTATAGGGCCCAGATCTCAGCTAAGTAGTGAAGCCAAAACCTCCAGTACCCTCTCTGTCCAACCAGTGCTTTGTGTCCCTGCCCAAATAGCTGACACACACACACACGTTGAGATTTGGTTTATATACAAACACACAGAAACTACTGGGGAAAGCTGGCACAGGGTTCTCCAGCTATGCCCCCTCCTGCCAGGTTATAAGGTAGTAATCATCACCACCAACTACTCTTATCAGCTACTAATAAGGCCCTTTCCTAAGAGTGACCAATTTCACTGTGTAATATTACTATTAACCAAATAGTAAGTGCGACCAAGGGCTAAAGCTATTGGAGTGACTTGGACAGTATCACTAAATACATGCAAGTACTCTAGGGCTTAAATTATCTCTACACAAAATAGCCACAGTTGAAAGGTTTAAAAATATTTAATAATAAATAATAAAAACACAAGACAATACTTATTACTTCAACACAATGACATTACAGAGTTCAGAAATCACAGGAAAATGCTTTAAAATAATACTGTAGAATGGTCTGACTTAAATATAGAAAATAGCTAGACTAATCTGGCTGTTTATATCTATATCTAAGACAAATCACTGTTCTAAATAAATATCTTACTTACAGAGCAAGCAAGTGCTGGTGAGTGATGTTCTTCAGACAAAATACAAAAATTCTCTCCTTTCTTTCTGTCCTTAAATTAATAGCACAGTACTGCTGAGTTATTTCAGATTACATCATTCTTAACAATTTTGATTTAATTTCCCAGGCTCACAGAACTTAAAAAGTACATTTCTTTTTTAAATCTTTACCTGCAGGAAACCACAGCAATAAAATACATTTTACATGTAAAATCTAGTAATTAACTCTTATCCTAAGACAATAGAAAGAATTCCTTAGTCCAGACATCCTGTCTCTGAGCTTTGAGATCAAACATTCCTAAAATGCTTGACTTATCAGCTTTCTTCCAGCAAGGTGCACTGTGGTTACATTTTTGAAGCTCAGTACAGCATATAGTTTAATCATAACACATAGTTATCTTTACATTTGTAGAACAAGCCTGCAGATTACATTAATAGTTACAATGACATTGAATTATTTACAACGTACTACCTAGCTAGGCTGGCAACCTTCACACATGGGACTGCTGTGTTTGCGTGCCCTGATGTCATATAAGGACCCATTACAGATCAGTTGTTTACGGCTTATGCAGAATGTTTTCTCACACAAACGCTAATACTCACACAATGGTGTTGCTGACAACCTCAGTAATCCTTAGGAATAGTAACACAACTGCACATACAATGAATCCACCAGTGTTGTAATTGAATTAAAATGTGACAAATTGTTGTGTATATCACAGCATAAAAACATGTAGATGAAACAAGATTGATATGCCCATGTAATCAATGTGAATGTATATTGATGTCTGTCACAGAGCATTTAATGATGC
This sequence comes from Protopterus annectens, assembly GCF_019279795.1. Lineage (NCBI taxonomy): Eukaryota > Metazoa > Chordata > Ceratodontiformes > Protopteridae > Protopterus > Protopterus annectens. The sequence goes on from NC_056739.1 coordinate 1,605,705,329, forward strand.
CATGTAGATACATGCACACCTGTGCCATACTGCAAGTGTCACTGTGATGGTGGAATGTGAACTGTGTAGAATGCTGATCTGCTCTACTACAACAACACATGTCTTAATAAGTCAACAATATACATAAAAGTGTATTGTGCCATGTCAACAGTTCTCAGGAGGCATGTTACTATGGCTGTTATAGAAGGAGCATGTAATGAAATGGCAGCAGTGGCCATCAATACATTAGCTCACATCAAAGATTGTAATACCCTCTTGTCGCCATACTGTATATCCACACCTCAATATAACACATCAATGACAGCATCATTGAAATGTCAACTGTTCATAGGGTCATATGACATTATTTAGGCTAATCACCAAAATCACATAAAATCCTAGCCATTATTATAGTATTTACAACAAACTCTCTGTAGCTATATTATGGAAGTCAGTAAGACTATTGAGTATATGTGTATATTTGTTGAACTGCATTACAGACTGCCTCTGTCCATATGGGATATGTGCACCACACCATGACAAAATTAGCAACCCTGAGTGTAGTGGCCTGGAGATGGCTTGCAGAGGATCATAGAAGGACTCTGCTTTTTGATGTGTTTATGCATATTTGACATGAGGACTTCCTCCACTCCTTTGCAAGAAGGATGTCATGCATCCAGATGAAAAAGGAGAATGGTGGATGCATGGGCTAAGTCAAAGGTTCTCCTAAGTGGTAGAGAAATGAATAATGATTCCAAAGATCATACAATGACCATCATGTACCAGCAACCAAACACACACACACACACACACACACACACACACACACACACACACACACACACACACACACACACACACACACACACACACACACACACACACACACACACACACACGTACACTGGGCCTGATTTGAACATCACACCTGTGTAGGTATAGAAGATAAATGCCATGCAGTGCAATGGTAGCATCACCACATATATCTGACTTTAACGCTCTGACATTACACTTTATGTTATATGACAGCATAATTGTACATTGAGACATGCTGGGAAGAGTGTCTGACATTGATGTGGAGCCACGTGTCTGTGTAGAATTGTCTCAAAAATGATATTTGAATGTATATACACTCTAGTTGGCTGTTGTCAGATTAGAGCCCCTATATATGTAGGTAAAGTAGTTTGAAAACACAGTAGTTACTGTTACTGCAACAGCACATGTTTGTCTTGAATACTGTCAAAGTGCATGTTATACAGGATGACATCATCAGTGTAAGTCACAAGAAGATGTTTGAAGGAGGGTCTGACAGCTGTGGACTCACATGTCATTCTAAAATTGGTAACATACTGATTGTTGAATGTACACAAAAAACAGCTGACCACAGTGAGAACAGAACCCCTTCTTAACTATTTACAAAGTACAGTACTTAACACAAGCACAACAGCACAAGTCTGTTTTTATAGTGTCCATCAACACTTTATAGTTGATGACAGCAGTGACTGGTGAGAAGAAGATGGTAGTAGCAGCATCTCACATCCTGGTCTAAAATGGCCTCTTGAATGTCAACCAAGTGAATACTGAGACACTCACACACACACACACACACACACACACACACACACACACACACACACACACACACACACAAACACACACACACACACACACACACACACACACACACACACACACACACACACACACACACACACACACACACACACACACACACACACACACACTCACACACATACATGCACACACACACACACACACACACACACACACACACACACACACACAGCTATACACAGTAGCGGAAACAGAACCCTACCTATTTACAAGCACAATAAACACACACACACACACACACACACACACACACACACACACACACACACACACACACACACACACACACACACACACACACACACAGCTATTCACAGTAGCGGAAACAGAACCCCTACCTATTTACAAAGCACAATACTTAACACAAGCACCACAGCACAAGTCTGAATTTTATAGTGTCCAAAACCACTTTATAGCTGATAACATCAGCAGTGTATGTTGAGAAGAAGATGGTAGTAGTAGTGTCTCACACCCTGGTCTAAAATGGTAGCTTGAATGTCAAGTAAATGAACATGGACACAGAGCAATTGATCACAGTGAGACTAAAACTCCTCCATAACTATTTACAAAGCACAACACTTAAGTCTGGCTTTTAGAGTGTCCAACAACATTTTATAGCCGATGACATCAGCAGCGTATGTTTGTGAGAAAATGTTTTCATGTGTGCATGAAAGGGATGTATGAATGACATCTCATTTTTCCTCCAAAGAACTGGATTGCTGACAATAGGACACATAGGCCCACTATTCTGACTACACCCATCTGTGAGATTAGAACCCCTACCCAACTAGTTATACCAGCTAGGGAACTTAGTACTTAACACAATCACCAGAGAATAAGTCTGACTTTTAGAAGGCTGCTGGACAGATTTATAGTGGATGACATCATCAAGGTATGTCTGAGAGACAATGTAGGGAGGCCTGTCTGAAATAGATGGGTAGCCATGTGTGGGTATGAAAATATCTATACTTCAGGGGGACTGGATTGCTGATAGTAGGAATCACACTTATGCTTCTTTGACTAGACACATACAAAAGTTGACTGCAGTAAGATTAGAACTACCTGCTTGATAACCCAGTAGTTAAAGCATGTACCCCAGCACACTTCTGACTTTAATGTGGCTGATGGACAACTTATAGTGGACTATATCATCAAGGCATGTTTGGGAAACAATGTTGGTAGGCCTGTCTGAAATGGATGGCTAGCCATGAATGATTATCAAAATATTTGTACTCTAGGAGATTGGATTGCTGACAGCAGGATACAGACTGATGTCCCTCTGCCTATGCACACACACTTAACACATGCATAGAGACACACACATAATGTGGCTGCTGTACATACCTCTCAACCTCTTAGAGCAAGAAATCTGGACAAGCCCAAAATAATGTGAACAAAGGCCCCAAAATAGGGACACTTTTTAAATATTGCCCTTACAAACTTAGAAGGTTGATAAAATAACAGGTCTTGCATTAGTATGAATTTTCTGAAGGATATGACATCTGAAAATCAAATTTCCGCCATTATTTTCTGACTCAAGGTTCTCAATGATTTGGCAGTTATTTATCAGAAATATGAGTCAAAAATCTGGACATTCTGTGAAAATCTGGGAAATTAACAGTTATGCTGCTGTGGTAATTAAACACAGATATAAGTATTTGGTTTCCATCTGCAAAACACAGTTATTTAACGATTACAATACCTCTGAAGTATTATGGTTTTGCATTGTCGTAGTGATCTTTATGGATGATACCATCATCATTATATGATTTGGATGACATATCCTGTTATGGTAGTAGTATGCAAAGTGTGGATGTAGTATTTCCTGTTGTGTTTCCAATGTGCAGGTGAACTTTAAGAGACAGCTTGTCAGACATGCATGTAGCAGAATTCGGGCATAGGCAGCTGTTTTCCTGTATGTTGTATACATTACACAGTTATCTTCATATACAGACACGTGTATGTATGTGTGTTCATATTTATGAAGAATTGCTGCCCACATTAACACGTGTATAAGACAATCTGAACTTCTGTTGTTATTATAAAGGCATATATGGCATGTAACAATGCACTTTTGCTGTTTATTTCTGCAGACTAGTTTCAAGTGCATGGGTGCAAGTGACACATGAATCAGTGTAAATGTGTGTTCAGTCATAGTTTGTGGTTTTACATGGATTTTAATGAGATGAAGAGTAACTGGGCAGTAAATATAAGCAATATATGCTAATAAGCACTTCCCATAGTACACCACTGAGCAGCTGGTTTGTTAGATTGATGGGAAAGTGTTTGCACATGCAAGATACACATTTCAGGACTCTTACTTGAACTTGAGAACTACCTATCCATACTAGCTAAGGTAGATACAGCTAAGAGATACTGTGGTGTAAATAATTAGTTAATATGGGAAATGTGTTATAAATTGTTTAATAGTACAAAAAATATATACTGTTTTCCACATTTGCGCATACTTAATGGATGAGCAAACGCGAGTCTCTGCTTCATTCATAAAATTATGAGATTTCTATTGGTGCTGCAGTCAGCACTTTGTACAGTCCTGAATGGAAAAAAACACCTGTCATCTTGCTGACTCTATGACAGCAGGTGCAACATCAGTAAGTTCTCATTTTGAGCACAGATGCCACACAGTTTGAATCTAGCGCCATCTTTTTTTTTTACATATATATTCAGGATGTCATTAAATAATTAAATGTGATAATATTGGCAAATATGAGAGGGAATTACAGTGAACTAATCTATAAAAACAAACAGTAATTGATTTATGTCAGCAGTCCACATCTGGATTTACATATTTATACATTCTTTAGTCTAAATAAATAATCATATGACATTTTTAATATGAGTGTCTTTATACTGTTTTAACTGTGTGTTTCCATAGTGTAGCAATTTTAAGCAGCATTGCGTGGAGTTAACCGCACATTGCTATAGAACGTGAACAGCCATTTACCTTTGTTCTGTATTGGTGGCCATGCCAAACTCCATGCAAATACAGAGGACAAAAAGTGAAGGGCTTCATTAGGGGCCATTTGTGCCATGTGTGTATTGTGTGATTCTATTTTTTGACCAGAATAAAGATGTGAGAATGGAGTAGATATGAAAGTGGTGAAATGGGAGGCAAGCAGGGGAAGAACAAAGGGAAGGCAATATAGGAGTGTGAAGGAGAAAATTAGGAAAGAACCATAGCTTTTTACTTCTTCAACAGTGTAAAATGAAAATGGCTAGAATACCAGATGAATTTGGACTGTCACCTTAACAAAGATTGGTGACATCAAAGCAATCATACTGTATAAAAAATTGGACCGTGTCACAGTCTCTGTTTACCCTGAGCCAGCAATCAAGATGCCAAATCCTCACTGACACCGGGGAGAGACAATCACTAAGATCAGGAATGAACTTACACAGTATTCTAAATACATCTCTATGCATCAAGCACATTTTCCTCCAAGAGCACACAGGGCACCTGCTGCAGACCTGGGACTGGACTCTCTATCTGTCCAGATCCCAAACAAGACTCACTTTGGAGCACTGTGTCCCAGTTCCAAGTAACTGACACACTCACAGCTGGGTATCTGATTTTCACACTTACCCACACTCGTGGGAAAGGCTGGTATAGATTTACTAGCTGTACCCCTTCTGCCAGGACTATAAGTTAACCTTGCTGCCATCAGTCAACTGCTGTCAGGCCCTTATAAGGATATCCAATTATACTGAGTAAAATCAATACTAACATAGATGGTGGAATATAACCAAAGCAGCCAGGCTTATCGGAGTGACCAATGTGCCACTAAAATAAGTGCAGGTACGCTTAAGATGTTAAAAGTATTCTCCAAAAGATGCGCCATAGTGAAAGGTATAAAAATATTAATAAAAAAATGAGAATACTAAATATCATAGTACAATAAACATTGGAGTATCAATCATAGGAGAAATACAAATAACACAGTTAGACAGATTCAAACAGATGCAGAAAACCACTGTTTAACTAATCTCCCATAACTGTCTAAACAATAACTGCTCCCTAGCTAACTTAATTAATGCAGCAAGGCAAGAGAGGATGCTGGGATGCTTACCTCTACAAGGCAAGGTGATGAGCTTCCAACTAACTGAACTGAGCTGCCTCAACTGACTGTCATAGATTTTGATATCAGGTTCCAAACAAAACAAAACAAGCTGCAGTGAGAGCTAAATCCTCCCAGTGCTAGTTATAGAATGACATCACATTTGATCACTTGACTCTGGTACAATACACATTCAGAGCTTTGCTAAGATCTGTTGCAGTATTTGAAAATTATAGAACAATTTTCAAAAACTTCTATTCTTCCCTTCCAGGATTCTTTTGTTTGAAGATAAACATTTAATCAGTTATAATAACACTTTTGATACTTTTTTTAACACAAGCATCTGTACAAGTCAGTGTGATAGTCAAGTGACACAAAATTGTTTATAAAACTCCAACTAGCTATGCTGGCATATGTTACAAATGCACTACCTTATTCTCCATGGCACAGATGGCAATACCTCGCATAGTCACGGACCAAATCAAGTGTTTCGGGAGCTACTTATAAGATGACATTTTTTGTGGGACAGGTGCCCATTTTTTGTTTTTTATTTCAGTGAGAGAGAGAGATGTTGTGTAAGGAACATACGTATGTCAGAGTCAGTTAAGTAGGGTAGGCGAGAAAGTGGATGCAGTCAAACAGGGCAAACAAGACAAGAGAAAGGGATGATGAGAAACACAACAAGTTTGGGGACACCATAATTGGGGTTCAGGAGGGGATCTCAGATGCCCATGCACATAGAACATGGGGACAGTGAGAATCTTGTCCTCACCCAAAGAACTGTCATCACTGTCCCCTTTCTCAGCTTGCTGTTGGACTGCTTGATGTTTTTGTTTTGCACCATTCCAGAGAGCATCCTCACTGTCTGGCTGAGGGGTACATCACTGGCACTGGTGCTCTCCATGACCTGATGCACTCTGCCTGACATTTCCTGGTAGGTGACAAAATCCTCACCTCTGCCAATACTCCCAGAGAGGACCACTGTACCAGCTGCTGGGGTAATGTTACCTGATGTGGAGGGCCCAGGTAGCGCTGCAGAGACAGTATTGCCAGGTTGGGTCCCAGATGTCTGGACATTAGTGTAGCAGCCATAGGAACAGGGGCAGCTGAGCCACACCACCTGGCTTACCTCACTGTGTTGTAAATCATTTTGTGAGTTGTCAGAAAATGATGACATCAAAATATTGTGACCACACATATAAAAATAAAAAAGGAGAGATAAGAGTTGCTAAGACAGACAAAAAAAAAGAAAATTAGTACCAGCATATGTGACATACAATAAATTATTACAACATAAATAATTTATTTCTACTTTTAGATTAAATATACTTTTTTAACAACTTCAAACTATAACTGAGCCAAGTAATCCTTACAATATACATATATTGCACATATGCTTGATCAACTAATGCAGATTAATTAAACAGCATGGAATGAATGATAATGTTGTTGACATTATTATATAATCATTTTAAATAATTTTGCAAGATATTTGTAACTTACAAGATTTGAGCTCACATCTGAATCTGAATGCAGTATTACAATTGACTCCTACAGTTGGCTTGAAAAACAGACTGAAGCATGCATGCTTGATTTTACAGTTAAGATATGCATGCTTAATTTGCTACCACTGTAAAAAAAGAGCAATACATTAGATAAAATAATACTTATGCTGTGTTGCACACATACTACTTGCTTTCCTAAGTCTTTCTAAACAATTGGATTGGGCTTCCATGTTCGCTGCAATCTCCTGGTGGCTGTAGAATAAAACGGAGAGAAAAAGGGAAGAGCATTATGCATACCAGTCTTAACTATATCCAGTTTTCTATTTAATTTTAATTATCTCTATCTGTATACTTACACATCTGTGGGATGTCAGCAGTCCTAAATTCATCTAGTCATTGGTTGAGTGTATCCTACTTGTGCATTTTGTGTTTCTTATAGTGTTGTCTGGATTCCTCTCCAGTGCGTGGAATGCCAGTTGCACTGGAGACAGCCTTGGCCACACTATTCCAAGTCTCATATTTGTACTGAGACCCAATATAGTCCCCATGTAGCAGCCTTTGGCTGTGATAGTTTACAAGGAGTCCATTAAAGATTCTGGACTCCTCCACAACCCACCTTTGAGCCTGAAATTGGGCCGCTTTACTTCTAGCTCCAGACATGTCTGTTCATATCAAACAGTAACAGTTAAGAGTGTTTTCCTGACAGTTCTTGTTATCAAGTTTAATGCTAGTGCACAAACCCATACGATCATACCAACCACAGTTGCATGATGTTAAGTGGACAGTAACAGTGCCAAACAGAGAGGAAGGCAGTTTTTGAAACAGGAAGATTAATCTGACAATTGGCATTACTTGATGTGTCGGTTGCTGCTGTAACTGTTATTTGATTTAAATATGCAGATATGTATTGGGAGCATAGATTTTATGACCTGGCAAATTTTTGTGTTGCTTTGTACAATGTGGGATTCAAACCTGTGCAAAACAGACAAAACATATTCTTCCACATAGATAATTTTCCGTCCTTGCACAGAAGAAGTGTTTGACAGACATGCTCATTAATTATATATAAATACACATGTCAAAGTGAGGGTTTAACCATGTATGTGTGTGACCTGACAAGGTCCTGGTTTGAACACTTGTGTGTATGAGTATCATTGCATTCTGAAGTCCATCCAAGGCTTAAAAAGACAATTATAATTACAGAAACATAATTGTCAGTATACCCTCATTCACATATATAATTCATATGAGTTCCAGTGCTATACATACTTATTGCTATTTACAATTATGTTTACATTGTTTGTTTTAATTGAAAGGACAATCATTAATAAAATTAGGAATGTGTTAGATCAGAACCCTGACTCACCTGTATAGGAAGCATTAACTTGTAACAGTTGCCACAGTGAAGGTTGGGCTAGAAGTGCATTTTTTACAGTTATTGCTGTGCAGAGTGCTTATTGCAACTGAGACCTTGTTTATCAGACCTGCTAATTAGTTATACATATGCATTAAAGATCTGAGTGTTTAACCATATATGTATGTGACATGAAAGTTCAGAAAATAAATGTGCAATTGTAGAAGCATAATTGTACTGATACCCACAGTTACACATGTAATATATCTCTGATATCCTGTGTATGCTCAATGTACCTGCTATTGATAGTTATTTATATGTGTAAGTATTCTTCTGTTGTTAACTTTTACATAATTTAAAATGGAACATCATAGGATCATAGGAACATAAGAAGTTACCAGGCTAATGGCCACAGGGATCTTACAAGCCTAACCAAGTTCTACACTTATTTCCACGATCAGCACCTATTGCCCCTGTCCAAGAGGGACAGAGGTAGAACCCCAGGGTGAATTTACAGTTACCCATACAGTCATCCAGACTGTGTTTGAAGAGGGCCAACAAGGTGCTTTGTTTGACATGAAGTGGAAGTCTGTTCCAAAGGTGTGGTAACCTGTGGGAGACAAATCTGACCCTCCAGCATGTTCTATTAATGTCACATACTAACTTAAAGTCTTTAGAAGGAGTGGCCCATGTACCATTTGACTTACAAATATGCAGCATTTCCAATAAAGCTAGGTCAGAGATTGCCTTGTATGCAAGGCAGAGATTGCCTCTGAGTAGTCTGTATGAAACAGTATAAAGTGTCAGTGACATCAGATGATCCACAGATGGCAGATGCTAAAGACCTTGAATTTTCCTTTTGAGGAAGCTTTGTGGTTTCTCCAATTACTGCAGGTGCTTGGAAAGGTACATAGCAAAAGGGGCATTGTACTCAATTATTGGCCTGATGAGGGAAGAGTCCAGGAGGTTATAATTTTTTTTTTTCTGGAGGCAATGCCCTTACTTATGAGATAAGCAATATAGAATGCCCTTCTTACCAATGTGGAGACATGGTGGTCAAAAGTAAGGTTGCTGTCAACCTTATCTCTCTACTGAGTGCTTACTTAAGGTGCTGCTTTTGATGTGGTAGCTGGCAGGAACATTGCTTTTACAGAAGGGGATGATAATGCATTTTTTGCACTGAGTTTAAGGCCATAACTTTGGCACCAGTTATTTGTTTGTGTAAGAACCTCTTGTAGGATGTTGACATAATTTGGAGATTCTATGACCACTCGCAGTTTGCAGTCATCAGCAATCTTTGTCAGCCACAGACCTTTAGTTTTTGCTTGTACTTCAGAGAAATAGATTCCAAACAGTGGAGGTCCCAGGACTGGTCCCTGTGGAACACCACTGGTTACAAGTCTGCTGCTGGAGGTGGATTCCCCTATTTTGACTATTTGACTTTTATCAGTGAGCCTGTTAGTAACCTGTCTAATAATATAAGGGTTGATACCTAGCTGGGTGAGCTTGTCAATGATGCATGGGTGGGGGATAGTGTCAAATGCCTTGGCTAACTCTAGGTAGGCTGTATGCACTGATTTCCCCTCATCCAGGGTCTTTGTGACTGTCTTAAACAAGTCCACCAGGTTTAAAAGGCATGCTCTCTATTTGACAAATCCAAACTGAGTAGGGTCAAGTGTTTGGAGATTACCTATATCTTGCTTGATGAGGTCCATGATGATTCGTTCCATTGCCTTACAAATAAGGTTAGTCAGGATAATAAGTCTATAGCTCTTGGGGTCAGTGGAAACACCACTTCTGTGTAAGGGAATAATGGTGGCCATTTTCCATTCAGCTGGGATGAGCCGGTGCTTAGACTATGATTGAAAAGAGTACCCAATGGTATTGCTAATTCCTGTTGGAGTCCATGTAGGATGCAGCCTGGGATTTTATTGGGTCTCATCTTGTGCTGAGCTTTTGGCCTTAGAGAGGGCATTTGTGACCTGCTCCTTAGAGATACAAGGTAAGGGATAGGTGGTAGAGATGTCATGGGGTACATGTGGTAGGGACACGGGAGTGAAGTTCACAGAACCTGTTGGCCAACAGGTTAGCTTTGCTCACAGGTTCAGTGTACGTGGTATCATTAACTACCAGTCTGACACATATCTGGGCCTTTCCTTTTAGGTTACGGATGTAACTAAAGAATACCTTATAGTTTTCCTTAGTTGAGGAAGCTAAATTGGATTCATAGTTTGCTTTGGAGGACTTCACAAGAAGTCTTATTTACTTGCTTAAGCTGAAGAGGGAGTGTTTCTAGTTTAGCACTCACTCCTTCTTACTCTTAGATAGCAATTTCTTCCTCTTATTGTAAAGCATGTTAAAGGCAGTTGTCCACCAGGCAGGTTTACTCTTCATTGAGGTGCTTGTTTTGGTCCTATCAGGTATGGCCAAGTTAATGCAGTTATACAGGTGTCTGTATAAAGCATTGGTGTAGAACTCGGCATAGTTGGCAATTCCAGCTGAGGGAGAAGGTGTAGTGAAGCTATTTATACTGTGCTGTAAGAGGTTATATAATCTGCTTTGGAGAAGATTTTTAGTATAGTTGCTGCTGGGAGGGAGCTCAGGTGGGATAGTTACTTAAAATGAGATTGATTTGTGGTCAGATTTCACCAGTGAAGACCACACAGTGGGGGTGCTATGGTGGTCCCCCATATTGGTAAGCACCAGATCGAGGATGTTGGCACCCTTGTGGGTGTGTCAACCAGCTGGTCCAGGGCATTGGAGTTAATGAAATCTAGGGACCTTTGGGCAAGTAAGTTTGAGCACAGGTAATTTACCCAGTCAATGCATGGGTAGTTAAAGTCACCCAAAACCATGGTGTTCAGATGTATCTTGATAGACTCGAATAGATCCAAATAGGCAGAGTGGGTGTCCTGATTCATGGAGGGGGTCCGTTAGGTGGCAATAACTTGAATAGTCGTCCTATCAACAGTTAATTGCACCTAAAGTATCACCAGGAAATCATACTGTTTAACCAATCTGGAGGTGGATTTATCTTTAATGAATATTGATACACTGCCTCCAGGACCAGCCTTTGATCAACTGGTTCTCTAGGCAAAAGGTCTTCACAGCACCCCCTCAACACCACTTTGTGCCCCCATCCTGGTCTACCAACACCATCCAGATTACTGGAATAGCACTGCAGCTGCCTAGTTGGCCTATGCCTAAGACTGGGTATGACTGCCTCCTTCAGATTTCATGCCTTCAGTTTGTGGTCTGAACGTGTGGAAGGAGGAGTAACCTGGTATGGCTGGGCTGCTCTCAACAGCCTTGAATGAGGTCTCTGTGACTGCTCAAATTTCTCTGTCTTCCAAGGTGAGGACTGCTTTCAGTGAGTGCAGTTTCATTTTAAGAGTCTTAGTGTTTAGCAGCATAATCTTGAGGTTGTTTTTAGATGGAGTTTTTACATCGGGAATTTTGTCTTTAAGACACTGCCTAAAAAAGGCACTATGGGGGTGGCAAGAGCCTTAGAGAATAGCTGAAATCCCAGGGGTGACAGATGAAGATAATCTCTGGCAAAGCATCAAGGTCTGTCAATCATGTCATTCCAGGCTAACAGATACTGGATTCCCTTAGAATGACACCAGAAACTAAACCAATTATTGAAGTCAATCTTTTTCCTGTTTATATTGAGGCATCATCCTAGGTGAAGGTAAAATTCTGCTTAAGGCTGAGGACATACCATCCTGAGACACATAGTCTGAAAGCTTAGTCATGTCTCTCTTCATATAGTCCAGAGAGGTATGTCTCAAGTCATTCACACCAACATAGACTATGACGGAGTCATAACGGTACCTATTGTTGAGAGACTTAAGTGCATGTGTAATATGGTGTATTCTGCCACCTAACAGACAGCTGTTCATGGCCTTTTCCTTATCCAGCCTGGTGAGAGGGTCATCTGTGTGTTTCACAATGGAATCACCTATGACTAATATGTTTGGTTTTGTGTTTTGCCTTGAGGGTTTGACAGGTGAGACACTGGTGCATGAGCTATGTGTATTGGGCTCTGCAGAGGAAGTATTATGTGTGCAGTGCTTATGTTTATGTTTGAAAGGTCTCTTGTGTTTAGGTATGTTTCTGGTGAAGACCTCTGCATATGAGGTGAGCTGTGCATGATGACAACCAGCTCATTGTCATATGTCATATGTACTGACTCACATGTTGAGTTTGTGTGAACTAGGAGTTTTGTCGGTGAACATGAGGTAGTTGCTACACTGCCTCAGGATGCCCATGTCAACCAAGCAGGCTGGAGAAACTGTGAGAAATTGTCCATTATATGGTCAGGAAAAAAGGTTACCCTTAGGAATGGCTAGTGGGTGACAGGTGTGTTGTTATTTCAGAGGATAGGATTAGTGTTTCACCTGATAGTAGAGCAGGGCTGCGAGAAACCTCTGGAGGACTACAAGCAAAGGGCTAAGGGAAGATTTAACAAGCAAAATGTTTGCATCTATAACCACCAGTGGTAACAACTAACCACAGCTATGTGGCAGTGCACAATGGTTTGCTGCACGCAAATAAGCACAAACACAGGGTTTAAATAAAACAAGAAATAACCCTTTTAACTCAAACTAGCCAATAAGCACACTCTCTCTGAGCGCTAGTCCAATTACTGTCAATGGGAGCCAGACAGCACTCTCCTCCCACAAGGGTGCAGAAGGGCCTTCACCAACAAATATGGCTTGAATTTGATGCTCAGAAGTTACAAAACAGACCCAGAAACAGCAAACCTGGAAGTGGGCTATGCTACATCTGAACTAGTACAGTATGCAGTAAAATGTGGCAAAAACTGCTCAGACACTTCAAACAGACAGTAGAATGTAAATACAAATTAAAAGTGCAGTATAAGAGCAAACACAGGGCCTTCTAGTTAGTTGGAAACAATTGATGCCTCATACCTTTCAGTATCTCAGTGCTGGTTTTAGTGCTCAAGCGATACCAAACAGTCTAGATTCAGCAAGTCTGAATCTAGTCTATGCTATAAAATGCAGAAGTGCTAGAAATTCAAAGTGCATAAAATCACAGTCACAACATCAAAAAACAGTTTAAATAAAGCAACAATTAACCAGCAATTCCCAGCTTAGAAGGGTATAGGCCACACTCTCCCACCACAAGAGTCTAGATAAACCTTCAAAATGTAAAATGACTGTTTTTGTAGCCCAAGTGCTTAAGCCAGAACTAAGACACATCAGAATAACAGATGCAATAGGCCTTCAACCCACAATTTCCAACTTGGAGAGATATAGGCCATCATCTACTGCCACAAGAGTTTAGACTACAAATCTTCCTAATGTAAAGTAACTAGTTTGGAACCCAAGTGCTTAAATCAGAATAAAAACACTTAGAATAACAGATACAATAAGCCTTCACCAGCAATTCCCAGCTTAGAAAGGTGTAAGCCACACTCTCCTGCCACAAGAGTCTAGAACAGAACCGTCCCGATGTAAAAAACTGGTTTGGAGCCCAAGTGCTTAACCAGAGCTAAGACACTTTAGAATAACAGACACAATTAGCCTTCACCCAGTAATTCCCAGCTCAGAAGGGCAAAGGCTACCTTCTCCTCCCTCAAAAGTGTAGACCACAAACCTTCTTAATGTAAAATAACTGGCTTGAAGCCTAAGTGTTTAAACCAAAACTTAGAGACTTAGAGTAACAATTACAATTTAATCAGGCTACTAACACAAAGTAATAAATGCAACAGGATAAAAATGCAATTGAACACTTTAAGAATAAGCAGCAAAAGCAAAATAAAGTAATAAAGTAGGAAGTGACACAAATACAGTAAAAGCAGCTGAATAAAGTATAATTTTTTCAGGCGACTAACAATCAGTAATAAATGCAGCAGAATAAATGCAACTGAACACTTTTAGGGGCAAGCAGCAAAAAGCAAAATAAAATAATACACTAGGAAGAGACACAAATACCGTAAGAAAAGTTTGGCCTTATAACCCAGGCTCACCTGTGCTATAATCCTTAACTTTTCACAAAGGAAAAACTAGGCGGCAGCTGTATATTTTCACATTCTTTACTATGTATGTGTGCTGACCCCTGCGCAATGCCTCTTAGCATGTTTGCATGGTGCCAAACAGCATGCAATAGTATGCATCTATTTTGAAACGGATGAGTGTCTCCTTGGTGTCTGCAAGTGTTCTGACCTGCAGGTGTTGTAGACTGCCACGCAACATCACTTAGTGGGTTTGTGTAGTGGTAAGCTGATGAAAAAATGTATCCTTTTTGAAACTGAAAAGTGTCTGCCTATTGTCTGCAGGTGTTCTGGACCTGCAGTTGTGGTGAAAGGTTCCTGACCATGGCACTTAGTGTGGTTGCAAAATGGAAGGCAAAAGATGCAACAATATAAGCTATTTTGAAATTAACATCTGTTGTTGTCTGGCCATTATACCATGTCTGCATGAAGGTAGGTACTGCACAAATATTAATATTAGAAAACAAAGAAAAAAACACAAACAGCATTGCAAACTTTTAGCACACATTACAGATCTGTATACAACTCTGGGCTTGAACTGTCAGACTAATGAACCTACAAAACATACTAAGTGTGTCTTATCCCTGTTTGCGACAGAAAGAGTTTTGCAGCAGGAATGCAAATCATCCTGCATACAAGCAAGTACCATTTCATCCACAGTATTAACAACACATATAACACTTGCATATTCTCAGTTACTTGTACATGTGCTAATTACATATTTAGTGCAATGACTGATCACACAACTATTTATGAGTATTATATTGTTTGCAACACTGCAGCTCTGTCTACTCTTTGTATTGTGTTCACTCTTCTATCTGTGCTATAATATCAGACATGCAGTCTGTAGAACATTTTGTATTACTGTCCATAAAATGAATGAGAATATTAAATGACAATAATGTACAGCTTTCAACAAAGGCAGGGAAGTTTGGCTATTAAACTTGCACACTCCTTTACCATAAAGCCAATAAACTACGCAGGCTAAAAGGAGACACCCAAAATAAATTTCCAGAATTTAATGAAAAACTAAAAGATTAGCACTTTCATCCATGTCAGTTCATGAACTTCATCAGATAAACACAATTCATTCTGTTCAGTTAAATAGCCTTGAAATTATTCCCAATTCACTCAGATATGATGTCATTTCCCCTTTCCTTTAATTAATATATTAATTAACATTTCTTCTTATTTCAGTGTTTGAATAAACTCAATTGTACTAGCAACCCTACTCTTAGAAAACAGTTTCATGCTGGATCTAAAGACATTTTGTAGACTAATTTGAATGTAAGTATTAATATCCTCATAAAAATAAATAAATGAATAGTGAGTCTTTCCTACAAAACAGTAAAAATGTTTCCTATCTAGCCAAAGCTTTCAGTTTTAGTAGGCTGCTGATAGAACAATGTTGATTAATTCCTGGCCAGTGGTTAGCATTCAACAAAATCTGCCAAATAAGTTCTTTTTTCTCAATTTGTAGCATTCACAGTCTACCTCTGTCACTAATATCAATGTTATCAATGGCTATAAATTTAAAACCATGATCCTTATATTGGCCTGTGTGCCTTGCGAATGCTTTGCTAGGGTTACTCTTCCTGATGCAATAATTGTGCTCATAAATCCTCTTGCATAGCCTATGCTCAGTTTACCCATGCAGAAGCAAGGACATTAGTCCCACAATGCAACATAGACAATACTTTTAGATTCATAATTGTATTTCCCTTGGATTTTATGAACTTCCACTGATAATAAAGGAATCCTCCATTTGTATATATTTACAGTAAAGATAGCATCCATACCTTCTCATACTTGGTATATTTTTGTATTTTTTTTTTGAGTTTTGTCCATCTCTTCTCTAATAAGTTCTTAAAATGGGGTGCTTTTCTGTAAATTATTACTGGCCTATTGCCCAATTTATTTCTAGCAAAGCTGTCTTCACCGATGATAGTCCAATTCTTGTACAAAATTTCCTTCACCCATTTGGGGTCCATGTGAGAATGTGAGGTATTGCCAGCTATGCCAGGAGAAGTAGGGCAATGGATGTGTAACATATGCTAGCACAGTTAGCTGGACTTTTGTAAAGAATTACGACATTTGCATATCAAACTGATTTGAACAGATGCTTATGTTGAAAAATGCATTTGTAAAGCTGCGTGTGTTAAAAATGTACCAACAGTGTGGCCTTCTGGACTGAAAAAGAAATATACATGTATTATTGTAACTGTTTAAATGTATATGTTTTAACAGAGGATACTGGAAGAAGGGAGGTTAATCTCAATCCACCTAAATTTGAAAATAGTTTGAAATTACATTACCTGGCTTAATAAAGATTCTGTCTTACAGTTTTCAATGCAGCCAGAGACAAAAAGTCTGTACGAGGAAGCTTTCAGCATTGTCTTTGGGGTGAACTAATTGCTACTCTGGATGAGTAGAGGTTTGAAATTGTTCTATAAATTCCAGGAGATGCAGCAGATTTTAGCAAAGCTCTGTGTGTCTGTATTATTGACACATATATATATATATATATATATATATATATATATATATATATATATATATATATATATACTAACTCCTGACAGTTTCAAGCCAAGGAGGGAGGGTAACATGGGAACCAGAAGCCAACTGACCAGATATATGCAATGTCATTCTGCAATCTAGGGCAAAAATGATGTTTAAAACTAGATGAGACTGAAGTCTCATTGCAGTCTGTTTTTGGAAACTGACAGAGAAGGACCCCTCACCTACTTCATATTGCCTTGCTCTAGTAAGTGACCAGGGAATAGTAACTCTTTAGATCAGTTGAGAAAATATAGCAAGATTTGTTAAGGACTGTTTTTCTGTATCTGTGTGAATCTATTTGTCTGTATTATTTTAATATTTCCTGTGACTTGAAACTCTGGTGTTTACTGTAAATAGATATTTAGCATTTTCATGTTCTTTTATTATTTATTATTAAATAGGTTTAAACTTTTCATTGTGGCTGGTCCTTTAGAGAATATTTTAACCTTTGAGAGTACTTATATTTATTCAGTGACACTGTGGTCACTCCTGAAAGCCTTGCTATTTGGTCAACACTACCATTTTTGTATTAATATTAATCCACATAATAGTCAGTGAAATTGAGTACCCTTGCAAGAACCATAGAGTAGCTGGCTTTGGAGTGTCAAGTGATGGTGTAACTACCTTATAATCTAGTCAGAAGTGGGCATAGCTAGTAAATCTGTGCCAGTCTTTCCCAGGTGTGTGTGTGTGTGTGTGTGTGTGTGTGTGTGTGTGTGTGTGTGTGTGTGTGTGTGTGTGTGTGTGTGTGTGTGTGTGTGAAAATCAAATGTCAAAGAGTGTATGTATCAGCTGCTTGGAGCAGGGGTACAGAGCACTAGTTTCACAGAGAGAGTGGTGGAGAACTTGACTTGAACACTTGGCTGAGATCTCAACTCTACAGCTGTGACAGTGGGGAATCCTAATGGGCCTGGAGGGAGACAGATAGAGAAATCCAGAACCCAGACTGGGTGTTTTTCTTTTGTGTTCTTAAGGGAAATTGTGCTTGATGCAGAGAACTGCATCTGGACATACTGGATGTATCCATTTTTGTTCTAAGTGAACATCCTTCTCCAGTGTCAGTGGTGAGGATTAAGGCTCCTTGATTGCTGGTCCAGAGTGGGGCTGTCACGGTCCACACCAAATGTAATGATAAAAGTCATCCCTTTCTTTCTATTAGTTTCTACAGCAAAGTCAGTGTTTAACATGACCATGCTTGCTGCCCTTACTAGTTGACCTTTGACTACCAATCTTTTTGATAGTATGGGTAGGAGCTACTAAAGTGCAGAAAAGAATTTGAATTTGCAGTTTTTCTAAAAATTTGTAATATATATCCATTATGGAGTCTATCCTTCTCAAGGAGCACATCCAAATAATATTCTTCATAATTATATTCATGTGGAAAGGTCAAGAACTGAGTTGTGCTGTTGATAAACTCAATAAATTTTGTTTTAGTCTCTTGTTTTCCTTTTCAGATGATAAAAATATCATCCAGGAAGGAGGAGAAGAGGGGGGTGGCATGCCCAAAAGCAGGTAAAGGCTATGACTGTGATAGTGAGGGTCAGAACTTTGAATGTTGGCAGTATGACTGATATAGGAAGAGAGCTAGCTGATATGATGGACCGAAGGAAGGTTGGTATATTGTGTGTGCAAGAGACCAGATGGAAGGGGAGCAAAGCAACTATTTTATCATGGTGTGGATGGGAGGAGAAATGGCGTAGGGGTTATCCTGAAGGAACAGTATGCTAAGAGTGTTTTGGAGGTGAAAAGAGTGTCGGATAGAGTGATGTTTATGAAGCTGGAAATTGATGATGTAATGATGTATGTTGTTAGTGCATATGCTCCACAACTTGGGTGCGCGATGGATGAGAAAGAAAAATTTTGGAGTGGGTTGGATGAAGTGGTGATGACTGTACCCAAGGGTGAGAGACTGGTGATTGGAGCAGATTTCAATGGGCATGTTGGTGAAGGGAACAGAGGGGATGAAGAAGTGATGGGTAGGTATGGTGTTAAGCAAAGGAATGCAGAAAGTCAGATGGTAGTTGATTTTGCGAAAAGGATGGACATGGCTATGGTGAATATGTGTTTTAACAAGAGGGAGGAGCATAGGGTGACATAAAAGAGTGGAGGAAGATGCACAGAGGTGTATTATATCTTATGTAGAAGGGCCAGTCTGAAGGAGCTTGGAGACTGAAAAGTGGTGGCAGGCGAAAGTGTAGTTAGGCAGCATAGGATGGTGGTTTGTAGGATGACACTGATCAAGAAGAGGAGGATGAGTGTGAGGGCAGCACCATGGATCCAATGGCGGAAATTGAAAAAGGGTAATTGTGAGGTGGAGTTCAGGGAAGAGTTAAGACAGGCACTGGGTGGCAGTGAAGAGTTACCGAATAGCTGGGTAACTACAGCAGAGCTAGTAAGAGACATGGCTAGAAAGGTGCTTGGTGTGACATCTGGAAAGAGGAAGGAGGACAAGGAGACCTGGTGGTGGAATGAAGAAGTAGAGGAGAGTATACAGAGAAATAGGTTGGCGAAGAAGAAGTGGGATTGTCAGAGAGATGAAGAAAGTAGACAAGAGTATAAGGAGATGAGGTGCATGGCAAAGAGAGAGGTGGTGAAGGCTAAGGATAAGGCATATGAAGAGCTGTATGAAAGGTTGGACACTAAGGAGGGAGAAAAAGACCTGTACCAATTGGCTACACAGAGGGCCTGAGCTAGTAAAGATGTGTAGCAGGTAAGGGTGATAAAGGATAATGAGGGAAATGTACTCACAAGTGAGGAGAGTGTGTTGAGCAGATGGAAAGAGTACTTTGAGGGGCTGATGAATGAAGAGAATGAGAGGGAGAGAAGGTTGGATGATGTGCGGATAGTGAATCATGAAGTGCAGTGGATTATCAAGGAGAAAGTAAGGATAGCTATGAAGAGGATGAAGAATGGAAAGGCTGTTGGTCCAGATGACATACCTGTGGAAGCATGGAGGTGAAATGGCAGTGGAGTTTTTAACTAGATTGTTTAATGAAATCTTGGAAAGTGAGAGGATGCCTGAGGAATGGAGAAAAAGTGTTTTGGTACCGATTATTAAGAATAAGGGTGATGTGCAGAGCTGTAGCAACTACAGAGGGATTAAATTGATCAGTCACAGCATGAAGTTATGGGAAAGAGTAGTGGAAGCTAGATTAAGAAGGGAGGTGATGATTAGTGATCAGCAGTATGGTTTCATGCCAGGAAAGAGCATGCAGATGCGATGTTTGCTCCGAGAGTGTTGACAGAGAAATTCAGAGAAGGTTATAAGGAGTTGCATTGTGTCTTTATGGACTTAGAGAAAAGCATATAACAGGGTGCCTAGAGAGGAGTTGTGGTATTGTATGAAGAAGTCGATAGTCTCAGAGAAGTATGTAAGAGTGGTACAGGATATGTACGAGGGTAGTGTGAGGTCTGCGGTGAGAGTGACGGATGCATTTAAGGTAAGGTGGGATTACATCAAGGATCAGCTCTGAGCCCTTTCTTATTTGCAATGGTGATGGACAAGTTGACAGACAAGATCAGACAGGAGTCCCTGTGGACTATGATGTTTGCAGAAGACATTGTGATCTGTAGTGAGAATAGGGAATAGGTGGAGGAGACCCTGGAGAGGTGTAAATATGCTCTAGAGAGAAGAGGAATGAAGGTCAGCAGGACTAAGAATATGTGTGTGTGAATGAGTGGGAGGATAGAGGAATGGTGAGGATGCAGGGAGTAGAGGTGGCAAAGGTGGATGAGTTTAATTACTTGGGATCAACAGTTCAGAGTAATGGTGAGTGTGGAAGAGAGGTGAAGAAGAGAGTACAGGCAGGATAGAGTGGGTGGAGAAAAGTGTCAGGAGTGATTTGTGACAGACAAGTACCAGTAAGAGTGAAAGGGAAGGTCTACAAGAGACCAGCTATGTTATATGGGTTGGAGACAGTGGCACTGACAAAAAGGCAGGAGTCAAAGCTTGACGTGGCAGAGTTGAGGATGTTAAGATTTGCACTGGGTGTGACAAGGATGGACAGTATTAGGAATACGTATATTAGAGGGTCAGCCAAGGTTGGAAGGTTTGGAGATAAAGCCAGAGAGGCAAGATTACGTTGGTTTGGACATGTGCTGAGGAGGGATGCAGAGTATATTGTGGAAAAGATGCTAAGGATGAAGCTGCTAGGTAACAGGAAAAGAGGAAGGCCTAAGATAAGGTTTATGGATGTGGTGAGAGAGGCCATGCAGGTGGTTGGTGTGACAGAGCAAGATGCAGAGGACAGGAAGAAATGGAAACAGTTGATCCACTGTGGCGACCCCTAACGGGAGCAGCCGAAAGAAGACTATTAAAAAGAATGGAATGCTGCCAATGGAACATTACTATGTTTGCAAACACGGAATCATTCAGAGGTTCCCAGTACCTTGTTATCTGTGTTCTGGTACAAGATAATAATGTACAAAACCAGTTAGTGGTTCACTGTACTTTGATATATGTATTTCAGTGCAGGGTAATAGCATGCAGAATCAATCAGAGATTCCCTGTACTTTGATATGTGCATTCTGATGCATGGTAATAGTGTACAGTATCATTCAGAGATTCCCCATACTTTGATATCTTTACCCTGGTGCATGGTAATCCTGTACTGAATCAGCCAGATGTTCCCTGCACTTTCATATATGCATTCTAGTGCATAGCAATACTGTACAGAATCAGTCAGAGATACCTTGAACTTTGACATATGCATTCCAGTGAATGGTAATACAGTACAGTATCAGTCAGAGGTTATCTGCAGTTTGAAATATGTATTTCGGAGAATAGTAACAGTGTACAGCATCACTCTGAGGTTCCCTGTACTTTCATACATGTATTCTGCTACATGATAATAATGTACAGAATCAGTCAGAGGTTTTCCTTACTTTTATATATGTATTCTTGTGCACGCTACAGTATCAGTCAGACATTCCCTGACTTTTGTATATGCATTCTGGTACATAGTAATAGGGTACAGAATTATTCAGAGGTATGATTGGGAGGGTGGCTTAATGGTTAAGGTGTTTGCCTTACAAACCCAAGGTGCAGTGTTTGAGTCTCACAAGGGATAATTGGCTAGGCTTAAAATGGCTCGCAAGGGCAGTTAGCTTAGTATGAACCTACGAACCTATAAAAATAGGCAATTAACCTAGTACTTTGTTATCTGTATTCTGGTACAAGGTAATAATTGTCAAAACCATTCAGTGGTTCCTTATACTTTGATATATGCATTCCAGTGCACATTGATATTGTACATAATCAGTCAGAGGTTCCCTGTACTTTGAAATATGTATTCCAGTGGATAATAATAATGTACAGAATCAGTCAGAGGTTCCCTGTACTTTGAAATATGTATTCCAGTAGATAATAATAATGTACAGAATCAGTCAGAGGTTCCCTGTACTTTGTTATCTGTATTCTTGTACATGGTAATAGTGTACAGAACCAGTCAGTGTTTCTCTGTACTTTGATATATATATTACAGTTCAGGGCAGTACGGAACAGTATCAGTCAGGGGTTGCCTGTACTTTGTTGTATGTATTCTGGTGGCTGGTTATAGAGTACAGTATCAGTCATGGTTCCCTGTACTTTGTTATGCGCATTCTGGTGTTTGCTAATACTGTACAAAATCAGTCAGAGGTTCACTGTACTTTCATGTATGTATTCTGGTCCACATTAATAGCATACATTATCAGTCAGAGGTTCTGTGTACTTTTGTATATGCCTTTCTCTGCATGTTAATATTGTACAGAATCTGTAAGAGGTTCTTTGTATGGGTGGGAGGTTGGCATAAGGGTTATGGTGTTTACCTTACAGACACAAAGTGCAGGGTTTGATTCTTCCATGGGGTATTGGGCTAGATTTAAAATTGCCCACAAGGGCAGTTAGTCTAGCACTAATCTATGAACCTATACCTATTTTTGTGCATGGTAATGAGGTACAGTATCAGTCAGTGATTATCTGTACTTTGATATATGTATTCTGCTGCATGATAATAGTGTGAAGAATCAATCAGAGGTTCCCTGTACTTTTATGGATTTGTATTCCAGTGCATGGTAATAGTGTACAGTGTCTGTCAGAGGTTCCCTGTACTTTGATATGTTTTCGGAGTGTCTATATTATATCAGCGAATGCTTAAAATTGTGAACGCTGCATAATCGACCCAAACACTTCGAAAATCCAAAATGCTGAACACACGGATCAGTGATTTTTTTCCCCAAGAAAAAGATCGATGATCCATAAAAAACAAAAAAAAAAAAACAAACACAAAATAAAGTGAGGGACTTCACCCCCACACCCCCCTGCTTAAATATACCAACTCCAAGATCGCACCACAGTGGAGGAAATGGCAATGTCCCGAAAGTGGCTGAGTGATTTTTTTTTCCTTGAGAAAAAAATTGCTATTCCGTGCTTTCGGAATTTTGCCATTTCAGGTAAACACATTCGATTAAACAGCGTTCACAACTTTAAGCGTTCACTTGCATAATAGGTACGCATTTTCTGATGCATAGTTATAGTGTACAGTATCAGACAGAGGTTCCCTGTAGTTTTATGGATTTGTATTCCTGTGTATGGTAATAGTGTACAATATCTGTCAGAGGTTCCCTGTACTTTGATATGTTTTCTGATGCATGGTTTTAGTGTACAGTATCAGTCAGAGGTTCCCGTACTTTGATATCTGTATTCTGGTTTATGGTAATAGGGTGCAGAATCGGTCAGGGGTTCCCCAGAGTTTGCTATATTAGTAACAGTGTAAGGTAATAGCATCCAGAATCAGTCAGGGGTTCCCTGTACGTTGATAGATTTTTCTTATGCATGGTGATAGTGAACATTAACAGTCAGAAGTCCCATGTACTTTGATATTTGTATTCTGGTTTATGGTAATAGGATACAGAATCAGTCAGGCATTTGTTGGAATTTCATATATTGATTACAGTGCAAGGTAATAGCATCCAGAATCAGTCAGGGGTACCCTGTACTTTGATATATGTATTCTGATGGATGGTAATAGTATACATTAACAGTCAGAGGTCCCCTGTCTTTTGATATCTGTATTCTGGTACATGGTAATACTGTACAGTATCAGTCAGGAGTTCCCTATGCTTTGATATGCGCATTGCAGTACATGGTAATATTGTACAGTATAATTCAGAGATTCTCTGCACTTTGTTGTATAGAATCCAGTGCATGGTAATAGTGTACCGAATTAGTCAAAAGTTACTTGTACTTTGATACATGCATTCCAGTGTATGGTAATAGTATGCAGTAACAGTCAGAGGTCCTCTGTCCTTTGATATCTGTATTCTGGTATATGATAATACAGTACAAAATCAGTTGGGGGGTTCCCTGTACTTTGATATGTGCACTGCAGTACATGGTAATACTGTATATATCAGTCAGAGGTTCACTGTATTTGGATATATGGACTGTAGTGCATGGTAATAGTGCACCGAAATAGTTAAGAGTTTCCTCATAATTTGATATATGCATTCCAGTGCATAGTAATAGTGTACACTATCATTCAGGGATTCCCTGTACTTTGATATATGTATGCTGATGCACAGTTATAGTGTACAGTATCAGTCAGAGGTTCCCCATACTTTGTCATATGTATTTGATGCAGGTAATAGTTTACAGAATCAGTCAGTTTCCATGTACTTTGATAAGTGCATTAAAATGAATGGTAATAATGTATGGTATCAGTCAGTGGTTCCCCTTACTCTTATCTGTAAATATATGTATTAATGGTGCATGATAATAGAGTGCAGAATCAATCAGAGGTTCCCTGTACTTTGATATATACATTGTGGTGCATAATAATACTTTACAGAATCAGTCAGAGGTTCCCTGAACTTTGATATATGCAGTCCGGTGCCTGATAATAGTGTACAGAGCCAGTCAGAGATTTCCTGTATTTTGATGTATGTACTCCAGTGCATGATAATAGTGCAGATAATCAGTGAGAGGTTCCCTGTACTACGATATGTGCCTTCTGATGCATGCTAATCATGTACAGTAACAGTCAGATGTTCCCTGTACTTTGATGTGTATATTCTGGTACATGGTAATCATCATCATCATCTTCTTTCGGCTGTTCCCATTAGGGGTCACCACAGCGGATCATCTGTTTTCATTTCTTCCTGTTCTCTGCATCTTGCTGTTTCACACCAACCGCCTGCATGTCCTCTCTCACCACATCCATAAACCTTATCTTAGGCCTTCCTCTTTTCCTCTTACCTGGCAGCTCCCCATCCTTAGCATCCTTTTGCAAATATACCCAGCATCCCTCCTCAGCACATGTCCAAACCAACGCAATCTTGCCTCTCTTGCATTGTCTCCAAACTGTCCAACCTGAGCTGACCCTCTAATATACTGATTCCTAATCCTGTCCATCCTAGTCACACCCAGTGCAAATCTTAACATCTTTAACTCTGCTACATCCAGCTCTGACTCCTGCCTTTTTGTCAATGCCACCATCTCCAACCCATATAACATAGCTGGTCTCATTACCCTCTTGTAGACCTTCCCTTCGACTCTTACTGGTACCCGTCTGTCACAAATCACTCCTGACACTGTTCTCCAGCCATTCCACCCTGCCTGTACTCTCTTCTTCACCTCTCTTCCACACTCACCATTACTCTGAACTGTTGATCCCAAGTACTTAAACTCATCCACCTTTACCAGCTCTACTCCCTGCATCCTCACCATTACTGTACAGAATCAGTCAGATGCTCCCTGTACCATGAAATATGCATTCCAGTGTATTGTAATATAGTACAGTATCAGTCAAAGCTTCCTGTAGTTTGATATCTGTATTCTGGTACATGGTAATAGTGTACAGAATCTGTCAGGGGATTCCCTGTTCTTTGATATATTTATTACAGTGTAAGGCAATAACATCCAGAATCAGAGGTTCCATGTACTTTGATATATGTATTCTGATACATGGTAATAATGTACAGTAACAGTAAACATTTCCCAGTACTTTGATATCTGTATTCTTGTGCATGATAATACTGTACTAAACCCATTAAAGGTTACCTGTACATTGATACATTTTTCCGATGCATAGCAACAGTGTGCTGAATCAGTCAGAGGTTCCCTATACTTTGTTGTCTGTATTCTGGTACATGGCAATAGTGTACTTTATTAGTCAGAGGTTTCTCATACTTTGGTGTGTGTATTCTGGTGCATGGTAATTGTGTACAATATCAGTCAGTGGTTCTCTGTAGTTTGATATATGTATTATGGTACATAGTAATACTGTACAGAATCAGTTATATGTTCCCTGTACTTTTATACATGTATTTCAATGAAAGTTAATAGTGTACAGTATCTGGCAGAGGTTCCTTAGACTTTTATATATATATATTCTGGTGCATGTAATAGTGTACACAATCAGTTTTATGTTCCCTGTACTTTGATATCTGTATTCTGGTGAATAGTAATACCCCCGAATTCTGCATGCCTTGCATGGTGTGCAGGATTAGTGCAGGAGCTGTAGTAGGCAATATGTCTGCTGTGCGATCCAGGAATAGCCTGCAGGGGTGTGCATGAGCACTCCTGCACTAGTCCTGCATGGACTAGGCCCCTGTATGCAAATCTCCCCATTTGCAGGAAAAATCCAAACAGATGTGGTGAATTTGTGATCCAGGAAGCTTGAAATCGGCCATGCAGGACTACTGTAATTTGCAGAAATGTACTCGGTTAGTAACCGAGTGCATTTCTGAAAAATCCAAAACGGAGCCATGGCAGCTCCAAATAAAGGCTGCATATCAGTCAGGAAGCATGCCAATGGCCACGTATAAGGTCATTGGCATTGCAAACAGCTTAAAAAATAAAAAAAAATCAACTTTTATTTTTTTTAGCCGATCTCGGCTGTTTAAGCATAGGGCAGCGGCACGCAAATGGGATCGGGGGGAAAATAAAAAAATAAACCTAAAATAAGCATTCTAACTAAAATCACTATTTTGCCATGAAAGTCAATGGCAGGCAGAAGACAGCATGACCAGTGAGTAGTGTTTTCTAAGGGGGGGGAGGCTCAGTGTGAGACATGTAACTATGCATTAGCAGGCAATCCTATGCAAATGAGGGGAATGCTAGTGAATCCCAGTTTTCCCCAGTATGCTAGTCAGGTCCCAACTGTGTAAGAGTAGGAATAGCATGGTGCAAACCTAGGAGTTAGCCAACATCATGGGGGTGTGCCAGGCATACTGTAAGTGGATTGGAGCCCTGTGGCTCAAGTTTGCTCCTAGCTAAGCACAGCTAAGCAAGGTGGTGTGTCTGGGGCTGCCTAGCACTCTTTACATTGCCTAAGCGGGTATGCACGCTGCCCACTGGGTTTTAAAGGTATAAGAAAAAAAGATAAACCAGGAAATTGCAGCTCTGTGCACACTTGAGCACTCTGTTTTCTGGCGCACCCCCGGGCTTAAACAGGAAGGCAACGGGAAGGGAAAACAGCAGTAGGAAGGTAATCTAGGAGAACTAGCCTAGCTGGCAGGTGACATGTATCAGAATCAGCCAATTACACAGGCAGCAGAGCAGCCCAGCCCAGAACACTACTATAAACTATGCAAATGCCTTCCCCTCTAGTTTTTCCCATACTTTACACCACCAGTGTATAAAGCGGGGAATGTTTAACAAACAAAACAACAAAATGATAGGTGCTGCAATAGCTATCGTACAGCAACTTGTGGAAGAGGCTGAGGGTAATGAAGATGTGAATGCTGTCGACCAACCCATAGTGAGGAGATGGAAAAGAGTGTACAGACCCAGGATAACCTACTAGGGGCTACATGAGCTGGAGATAGTGGAGAGTTATAGGGTGGACAGGGACCTCCTACAGCAAATTGTTGATCTGTGCCGGGCACGCCTGACACACAGAACTAACAGAGGGGAACCCCATCCCTGTGGATTCCAAGGTATGTATAGGCCTAAGAATATTAGCTACAGGTACCTTCCAAAGGCCAACTGGGGATATGATGGGGATCTCACAGGCATCAGTGTCCAGGGTACTCCACCAGTTCCTGGATGCCATGCCAGCACATGTTGGTGAGCACGTATATTTCCCAAACACCCGTGAGGCGTTGACCAGCAATATGCAACTGTTCCACCAAATTGCAGAATACCCTGAGGTAGTGGGTGCTATAGACTGCACGCACATATGCATCAAAGCACCACCCAGTGAGTGGGGTAGGGTCTACATCAACCACAAGGGCTTCCCCTCCATCAACTGCCAGGTTGTGTGCAATGCCAAGGGCATAATAATGAATGTGTGAGCTGGCTGCCCTGGATGCTATCACGATTCCCACATCTGACATCTGACACAGCTGTACCAGAGATTTGCCAGTGGTGACAACCCACACGGTCACCTAGTGGGGGATGCTGGATACGCACTGAAGCCGTGGCTAATGATACCCATCAGAAATGCACACACACCCAAACAAGAACTCCATAATGAGGCACATGCACAGACCAGAATTATAGTAGAGCATGTGTTTGGGATGCTCAAGTCACACTTCCAGTGCCAGGACACATCCGGTGGAGCCTTGCAGTACTCACCAGCTACATGTACCCAAATTGTCATCATATGTGCCATGCTACACAATATGATCCTGCGTAAACAGCTGCAGCAGGAACCCCACAGGGCAGGGCCACACAGCCCCCCACCATTGCCAAGACTTACACAGGCATAGAGTGACTCAGAGGAGGAACAACATGAGCCTGCTCCAGTAGGCAGAAGGAGGCATGCCTAGTATGCCCTGGCCTTGGCAAAGAGGCAACGCATAGCACATACATTGACACAGGAGGGACCCAGGGGAATAACACCTCTCTGACTCTCACATACAGTAAATGGATGCCAAACATGACACTACCTGTGTTCAACCATGTGTAGGGAGTGTACTATGTGCATTCAACATAGGCAGCCCTGCAGCACCACCCTCAGTACTGGGACACCCACAAGGTAAGTGACTTAAACATGCAAGTCAGGGGGTTCACATACCTAACAACAGTCACAGCCAGCAAGACAGGTGTAGACAAACACAAACAAAGGCTGTGCTATCACCTCTGAATGATGCCTATGGGTAACCTTTCCCCAAGGCCTACACAGACAGACTACAGCAGGTCAGGCAGTGGGATGTTAGTTCTGAAGGGTAGGCAGTCAGAAACTAATATGTAGGTAAATCAAAGCTAAGATCTGTAGTACACTGGTATGCCTCTAGTCAGCATGATAGGTTAGAATACAGAATGAAATGGAGTACCTGACATACCAGTACAGTCATAGTAAATGTGTACAAGTGTCAGGTGTGCCCCCCCAACTTATGTAGTAATGTAATAAAAGTCAGGTGTGCCAACCCCAATCCTGTGTAGAAATGTAGAAATAGTCAGGTGTGTCCCCCATCCTACGTAGAAATGTAGTAACAGTCAGGTGTGCCCCCCAATCCTGTGCAGATATGTAGAAATAGTCAGGTGTGCCCCCCAATCCTGTGTAGGAATGCAGAAACAGTCAGGTGTGCTCCCCCCAACCCTACTTAATTATGTAGTAACATCTGGTGGGCCTCCCCCAATGTGGTGTACACACATCATAACAGTCAGGTATGCCCCCCCACAACCCTATGTAGAACTGTAGTAACATGTATGTGTAGGTCTAATACCAGTGAAGTACAGATGCACAGAGGTGGCCAAGGTAGCAGGATAGGTTGTAGCATCTGCACAATATGCAGGTATGTGTGTGTTAGGTTGGTGTGTGTCCCATATCGTGTGAGAGTGATCGGTATGTATGCATGTTGAGGTAAGCCAGGTTGGTGTGTGTCCCATATCGTGTGAGAGTGGTCGGTATGTATGCATGTTGAGGTAAGCCTGGTGGCCATTGCCCACTACTGCTGATGACAGGGAGAAAAAGTATGGTAAGAGTTGTAGCCTGGCAATGCAGGGATGTTCTCTGGAGCCTTGAACCAGGTCTCAGTTACTGCACAGATATCGATGTTCTCCATTTTTAGGAGTGCCTCAGGAGAGTGCATTTTGAGGTTTAGACTTCTAGCATTAAGTAGCATTACCTTCAGGCATTTAGTTTTAGTCCATGGCTCTGACACCAGTCGTTTGCCTGTGTAGCCCCTCCTGGAGACATTTGTGTCAGTGTGAGATTCAATGACTGCTTCTAATTTGCAATCATCTGCAAATTTAGTCAGCCAGAGACCACTGACATCGGCCTTGACTTCTGAGAAATAAATGCCAAAAAGGAGGGGTCCAATGACTGATCCCTGAGGGACTCTACTTGTGACTGGCCTCTTTATAGAGGTGAATTCCCCAGTTCTAACTTCCTGGGTCCTGTCTGTGAGCCAGTTGGATATCCACTGGGTGACATACAGGTTTGTACTTAACCTGTTGAGTTTGTCAACAATGCCTGAGTGTAGTATTGTGTCAAATGACTTGGTCAGGTCGAGACAGGAAAAGTGAACAATTTTGCCCTCATCTATTGCTTTGGTGACCTTCTCGAAGAAGTCTACCAGGTTGAGTAGGCATGATCTGCCCCTGATACAACTAAACTGGGTTGGGCCCAGGGTCTGGAGGTTTGCTATATCTCTGTTGATCATCTCCATAATAATTCTTTCCATGGCATTACATATAAGACTAGTGAGACTTATGGGTCTGTAGTTTCCAGGGTCTGTAGATGGCCCACCTTTGTGCAGAGGGATGACTGTTGCCTTTCTCCATTCATAAGACATGAAGCCTGTTTGGAGGCTACAGTTAAAAATTTCCCACTCTTTTATTTTTTTACTTTTTATCAACTACCTCCTAACCTCTTTTTTGTAAACTTTAATTTAGATACTATCTAGTGTTTGCTTATTCTATACCATAATTGTACAGTTCCACTGATTGAACTATATGTTCTGCTGCTTGGTTGTTACTGCTACTGCCTTTGTACAGTTATATTGTTTGTACTATTTTTTACTGCTTCTTGGTTGTGTTACACTACTGTGGAGCCTTTTCCATGGGTCTCCTCTAGTCAACAGGACGTTGTATTGCACTGTTTCTTGATATTGTAAAATAATTATATTTTACTAATGTTTTGCTGTTACTATGCTTTTGTTTGTTTGATGTTTTGTATTTTTGCAGAGCTTTTCTCCCAGGGTCTCCACTGAAAACGGGCCTCTGGCCTAATCAGACATACCCGGTTAACAAATGTAATAAATAAATAAATAAATAAAATTCCAGAGGCCCACATGGATTTGTTTCATGCTATTTAGAAGGCTTCTTGAGATATTGTTTGGGCCCATTGATGCAGTGCTCTTGGTCTTAGAGAGAGCATTAAGGACCTGTTCCTTAGTGATATTAGGGGGTGTTATTTTTGATGATGTTTCCTAAGGGAAGGTTAAAGAGGAGAAAGGGGTAAAGTTGGAGCTGAATTTATCAGCCAGGAGGTTTGCTGTATTTTCTGCCTCAGTATAGGTGGCTCCATTTACAATAAGCTCTGCACACAATTGTTTATTGCCTTTGAGGTTGCGGACATGGCTAAAGAATGTTTAGTGTTTGTTCTTGGCCTTGGAGGCCAAACTTACCTCAAATTTGGCTTTGGTAGACTTTATTTGTCATCTGAGTTGTTTATTTAGTTTGATGAGATTGCTTATATCCTGCTTGGTGTTGCACCTCCTAATTTTTGCCATGATTTTTTTCCTCCTGTTATACAGACTATTGATTTGGTGATTTCACCACGGTGACTTGTTTTTTGAATTAATTCTATACTTATTCCTGGAGGGTACAGCTGCCTCTGTGCAGCTATTAACATGCTTGTATAGGATTTCTGTGAACAGTTCTTCACAGGCAGCAGTGTTCTCAGGGTTTATGGGGGCTTGACATTTTGCCAGGTTCTCTCTTAAAAGCCGGAGATTAGCCTTATAATAGTTCCTGAATATTCCAGGTTTGGCTGGGGATCCAGATTTTATTTTTACTTCAAAGGAGACCATTTTGTGGTCTGGCCTTACCAGGGAAGGCATTACAGTAGGGGGTGTGCAGCAGTCTCCCATATTAATGCTATACATAATTATTATTTATAATTATGTTTACTTTGTTCTTTATTTAAAAAAAATAAAGACATTTTTAAAATTGAGTGGACAAGCATTTAACCGAGTATGTCCGACTAGGCCAGAGGCCCGTTTTCACCCAACAACAGCCCCTAAGGCAAGACAGTGTACCGGACACTTTAGTCATAGGTGACTCTATAGTCAGGCACACTGATGTCCCACTCACCAGGCTGAACAAGGAGAAAATTACAGTCAGTTGCCTGTTGGGTATCAGGATCTGCCACATAACGCATGCACTCAAGTCACTCCACAGCAAGTACAAATATGACTCTGTCATTGTCCATGTTGGAGTGAATGGCTTGAGATGTACCTCCCTGGACTACATGAAAAGAGACATGGAAGAGCTCTTGGATTATGTGGCCCAGGCAGGTATGACCCTAGCCCAGAGTAGCATCCTGCCTTCGCCCAGAATTATACCACAGTATAAGGTCAAAATGATTGACTTCAGCAATTGGCTAAGCTTCTGGTGTCATTCAACAGGGATCCAGTATCTGTCTGCCTGGCAAGACATGATCGACAAACCACAATGCTTTGCCAGAGATGGTCTGCACCTGTCACCCCTGGGATTCAGGTTACTGGCTAAAGCTCTTGCCACCCCTTTAGTGCCTTTTTTAGGCAGGGTTCAGAGGACAAAACCACCACCGTAACAGATACAAGCATGCAAAATCTGAAGGTAATGCTACTCAATGCTAAAAGTCTAAACCTCAAAATGCACTCTCTCGAGGCACACCTAAAATGGAGAACATCAATATCTGTGCAGTAACTGAGACCTGGTTCAAGGCTCCAGAGAGCACCCCTGCAATACCAGGCTACAACTCTTACCACACTTTTTGGCCACCAAACCATGACTGAAACACTAAAGTTGGAGGAGTGTCCATATTCACCAAGGATATTCACACCTCCAGGCTAAATGCCCAACACAATGCATCTGAAATTCTACAGGTGCAACTAATACTAGGTAAGACTGCAATCCAAACTGCAGCTTGCTACAGATCACTCACCATGCCCCAAGATTCTCACTACACCTTTCTAAACATACTGGAAAATATTAAGATACAACCAATCACCCTAATACTGGGTGATTTCAACTACCTGCCATTAAGTGGGAAAACTACTCAGGTACCAACACCTTTTCCCAACAGTTCTTGGAATTCATAAATTCCATTGTCCTTGATCAACTAATCCATTGTCCCACCAGGGGCTCCAATATCCTAGACCTGGTCATTACCAGCATGGCAGATAGATGCTCCACACCAGTGATCACCCCCTCATTGGACAGGTCTGACCATAAGCAAATCACCCTTGACATCCACATTCCACCCCCACCTCCCAGTAAGGAAACCTCCGTAAAAAAATTCTCCAAAGCCAACTTCATGCTACTCAAGTAAGAAGTGACAAACTTCATGACACCTTTGCAGATGGGATCTGAAAGTTTGACTGCTGAATACTACACTAAGGTACTGTACGAGCACATCCACTCATGCAATAATCATGCCATCCCAAATAGAACCAAGAGACTCTCCTCCAAAAAAGGAAGACAATCTGGTGGTCCCCTGGCATAAACAAACTATACAACAGAAGGAAGAAACTGTTGCAGAAAAGAGGAAAATCCCAGGATTCAAAAAACTTCCTTACCAGCCTCAGTAAGAAGCTGAGATCCCTTATACAATCCTCCAAATCTAGTTATGAAAATAAAATTGCCAAAGATTCTAAAGACAGCCACAAGGCATTCTATAGTTATGTCAAGAATCTAAATGGCAATGCTCAGATCTGCTCTGAGCTACAACAGAATGGCATTAAATATACTGATCCCAAGGATATTGCCAATATCCTGGCAGATTGATTTAGTGCCAACTTCACCCCCTCTCACCCCATAAAGGGCCCATCTCAATAGCAAAAGTTTGCCAAATTCTGGTAATCACAACTACACTGGTAGAAACCATACTCTCCAAGGCTAAGAATCCAGCATCCATGGGACCAGATGACATCCCGGGCTGTGTACTACATGAACTACAAAATGAACTGGCACCCCACCTAAGTGTCATGTTTAATCATAGCCTCACCTCAGGCTTTGTGCCCACTGAGTGGTGCACAGCTACAGTTATCCCACTCCACAAGGGGGGATCATCTTGGATCCCGGGAACTACTGTCCCATCAGTCTGACGAGCCTGAGCTGCAAGGGCATGGAACGCATTATCATGGAACTGATAAACAAAGACATCGGCAAACTTCAAACATTGGAACTCATCTAGTTTGGGTTCATGACGGGCCAATCTTGTCTCCTGAACCTGATTGACTTCTTCAAATCAGTCTCCAGAGCTGTGGACGAGGGTAAGGCAGTCCACACAGCCTATCTGGACCTTGCCAAGGCCTTCGACACCATCCCTCACTCTGGAATCATAGATAAACTTACTACGCTGGGCATAAATCCCTACGTCACTTGATGGGTTGCCAACTGGCTTACTGACAGAACTCAGACTGCAAAAGTAACCAACCCCAAATCCAGCTCCAGACAAGTGACAAGTGGAGTACCTCAGGGTTCAGTCCTGTGACTGCTCTTGTTTGGCATCTACTTCTCTGAAGTACAGGCCAACGCTAAAGGACTCTGGCTAACAAAGTTCGCAGATGACTGCAAACTGGGAGCCATTACTGAATCCCCAAATGATGTGGATATTCTACAAAAGGGCCTTACAGAAACAGATGTTTGGTGCCAGAGCCATGGGCTCAAGCTTAATGCCAAGAAATGTATAGTTATGTACCCATGAATTACCACATAGATGGTAGTACACTAAACACCAAAAGTGTGATGAGAGACTTGGGCACAGGTGAACAGTGGTCTCAACTTCGATAACCACATCACCACAACAGTCAGAAAATCCTTCTATGTAGCACACCTCATCACTAAGGGCTTTTCATCCATAAAAAAAGAGGTCATTGTCCCATGGTACTCATCCCTCATTAGACCCACTATAGAGTACAACACCCTGTTTGGTATGTACCACACAGGACATCTGCAACAGCTGGAAAGGCCACAGAAATGTCTCACTAAAAGAATCACAGGCCTAAAGCAGATGCCCTATGCTGACCATCTAAAAAAACTCTAGCTATACTCTGTGGCATATCGTCTACTCAGAGGCAATCTCTACTTATCTTACAAGGTGATGTCAAACCCTGAGCTGTTGGGCATGCTCTACTTAAAGAAATCTCAATCCCTCAGAGCCACATGCTCCAGGGATCTAAACCTTGTCATCACAATGAACAAAACATGCTGGAGTGATAGGTTCCTGACCCAGAGACTCCACATACTGTGGAATAGACTGCCCATACATGTCAAGCAGAGCACCTCCTTGGACCTCTTCAAAAGGAACCTTGACGAATGGATGGAAGATAGGAAATTCACCCCGGGGATCATGCCAGTTGCCCTGCTTGACAGGGGTCCAGGGAAGTAAATATTGTGGGAAGAAATACCCAGGGAATTGCTATGGCTAGGCTTGTATAGGCCCTAGGGCCGATAGCCTAGTACCAACCTATGAACCTATGAACATGTGAGAGTGTTAGATCAGAATCCTGACTCACCTGTGTTGTAAGCATTAAGTTATACCAGTTGCCACAGGGAAAGTTGGGGTACAGGTGCATTTTTTTATAGTCATTGCTGTGTAGAGCACTCATTGTAATTGAGACCTTGTTTGCCAGACCTGCCAATTTGTTATACATATACATTAAAGAGTTGAGTGTTTAGCCAGCCATGTATATGTGTGATATGAAGGTGCAGAAAATAAATGTTTAATTATAGAACCATAATTTTGCTGATGCACACATTTATACATTTAATACATATTCGATATCTTGTGTATGCTCAGTGCACTTGCTAAATGTAGTTATTTCTATGTGCAATTATTTTTCTAATGTTAATTTTTATATAAAGTAAACTAGAACAGCAGTAATAAAACTTTAGACTTTGTTGTAATAGAATGCAGGACCATCTGCCTGGTAGGCCTTAACTTACACCTGCTGCCACATGAACAACTAGGCATCAGCTTTATATTTTCACATTCATTGCTATGAATGCGTGCTGAGTGCCACATAACACCACTTAGCGTGGTTGCATAGTGGCATACAACATATGATAGAATGTATCCATTTTGAAATTAACAATTGTCTCCTTGGTGTCTGCAGGTGTTTGGGACCTGCAGGTGTTGTGGCCTGTCTCTCAACCCAGTTTAGCAGGTTTGTGTGATTGTAAGCATAAGATGAAACTATGTAACCTTTTGAAATTGACAAGTGTCTGCCTATTGGCTGCAAGTGTTCTGGACCTGCTGGTGTTGTGGAAGCTTGTTGCACATATTGCAACAGTGATTAGTGGCATTGCGTAATGGAAAGCAAAAGACGTAACAATGTACCCTTTTTGAAACTGACAATGTCTGCTTGCTGTCTAGGCTATCACGCTATGTTTGTACAGAATTTAGCAATGCTCAGATGAGATTAGCAAAGTTCAACATGCATTATTATTGTAAAAAGTGTTTATTATTTTTCATCTCTAAAAGATAAATGTGAGACTTGAACCTTGCTCTATGTACAGAACGTGCTGTATAAATATATATATATATAGATGTGCTACAAAGACAGTAGACTAAAAGGTTTCAACTATTCTGTCTTTATCAGATAAGCAAATTTCATCAATTTTAATTTATTTGACCATTTAACCGTATTTGCGCTAATTCAAGCATCACACAAATATTGTTATTCTAAACAAGAAAGAAAGAAAAAAAAATTAAAAAGGAAACAGAATTGCAAACTATATTTTAATAGATATAATTTTGCACAAGTCTGGATCTGAACTGGCAGACTATTGAACCTACGAAACACAATAAGTGTAACTTATTTATCCTAGCCACAGAAAGAGCTTGCTGCAGGAATGAAAATCATTGGGCATATAAGCAACTCCCATTTTCATAATAGTATTATAAAGACATATAACACTTGTACACTCTCAGTTGTTTGTAAATGTGTTACTTACATATTTAGTGCAATAACATATCACACAATCATTTATGAGTATTGTTTCCGCCAATGCAGCTCAAGCTTCTCTTTGTATTGTGTTTATTCTTATTATCTATGCAGTACTCTCAGACATGCAGTCTGTAGGACATTTTGTATCATTGTCTTTAAAATGTATGAGAATACTACATGGCAGCAGTATACAATTTTCAACGAAGGCAAGAGAGTTTGGCTATTAGTGAACAAAAACCGAGGAATGAGTGATGCTCACTTCTATTTAAAAGCTTCTGACTATTACGTCTACACTTTGTTAAGAGTAACCTGAGTGACACACCCACTGCAAGCAAGGGAGTCTGAACTGCTGTTTGGTGTTTTTCTTCACCCTACCAGTAAGCAATCATAGTTGCAATCCATTAGCAAATAAGACTGAGGTATTCCCTCCACTATGTTTACACCTGCTATACAAAGTCAGACGTTTGGCATTCAGCAATTCCATTGAGGTTACACCTTATTTGCATCTTCGTTGTGCACATAGCCCTGAATCTACACTATAAAAAGGTAACCATGTAGCTAGGGAATTTGAAGGTGAGGAAAGTTGTGCATGTGGAAAATACTGAAGAAGATTTCTATTAATTTTGGATTTATCTGCACAGAAGCCTTGTGAAGTTGCTAAGGTATGATTGTATTTTTTAAGTACATGCTAGATTTGTTAACGTTACAAGGAATAATATTATATATATAGTTATAGATATGCATTAGAAAATGGAAGTCTTATATGTATGCACTTCTTATAAGTTCACAGTTGGCATAGGCATTTTTGTAAGGCATTTTACTTTCTCAGATAGACAGCCTTAATTTTCATCATGGGTGTTATCATTACAACTGGTTACCTTACACTCTTCTATGTTATTTCAGTGAAATGTAATGTCCTGTATTGTCAAGGACACATATTTTTGGCTTCTAAGATGGCCTATAGACACCTCTAGAGGAGTGCTGGGCACAGGGAGAGGTGACTGGCAACCATATAAAATTTACTTTTTTGTTGTAAATGTGGACACATAGTATGAGAATTGTTTTTAAAGCATTTATAATAATTGACTAATGTGTTATTCCTTGGTTGGTCTAAACTGGCATTTGCCTATTTTTTGGGGGGAGGGTTGCCACTACAAAAGTGTTTTTTCAAGAGGTTTGCTGTTGAAATTGTGTAGTCATCCAGTTATTTCTGTGTAAAACAATATACTAGTCCATTTTTATTCCTTGTTTTGGATGAAACATTGGTTTGTGTGTGAGTGTGATATGGTACAACCACATGATCTTAAATTTTGATACCGGAAATGTTTGTCTGCAGTGCTTAATTTTGAAATATATGTGTATATAAACAGGAATTTAGTTATGTGGCATTTATGTGTGGTATCCTTCTCTGTTTTATGTCAACTAGGAGTATGGCACCCAAGCATACCAATCCATGGAGACCTCCTTTCTGTGGCTTGGAGAATGACACAATCATGAAAGCATTTAGGTGCCATGGTGCCTTTCTCTTGAGAGGACGTGGGGATATGTCTGACAGAATGCAGATTTGGAACCAGATAGTCAATGACATAAATGCCATATGGGGAGCACTGCAAGACTTATTATCAGGTGCATCATAGGGCCACTGATATGATTTCATCAGTCTGGAAGATAGCAGCTGCAATTGTCTAAGAACTGTTGGATACAGGGTGTAGGAGCCATCACTGACACAGAATGAAGAGTTCCTGTCTACTGACAGAGATCCAGAGAGCTCAGTGGAAAGTGCACAATGACATGTTTGATGTTGGTGCTGATGTTTCGGGAAGGATAACTATGTGCCAGGAGGATCTTCCAGGTAAGCTTACATATGTCAGTTTGTAACATTTTCTTTTATAGTAAAATATTAAAAGCAATAGCTCATGTTGTTTTCATTATTTTTTTGTTGAACATATTGATAAATTGATGTTAACAACACATTTTTATTCATTACAAATGGGCTTTGGGTGGACATGTCAGGCAAGTTTCAGTTAAACGTATTGTTAATGGGCAAATAGGCAATAATTCTGTCCCCCTATGTTATTGTGGTTGTGGTGATTGTGTTCTTAATGTTTGCTTAACTTCTTCCAGGACAATCCTCCATAGCAAGTGAGGAACATATCTGCACATGGTAAGACAAACATTTTTATTTGATTATTGATGATCATTTGTCAGAAATATGCATTTATCCATATGTGTGAGGTGGTGTCATGAGTGTGTGCATTGCTGTACCCTCTGTGGTAGTGGCACCACTGTTAGTTTATCATATATTAAATTGTAGTGTAGGTATTAATTTCTTTTCTTGTGCTTGTCGCTTATTATCATAAGTGAACCTGACAGTGGAAGGGTAGGATTCTTACCATCTAATGTCAGAGTATCAGCAGACACTGATGATGATGGTGGCCAAACAGAGGCACAATCAGTGGTTGAGAGGTTGAATCTCACAATGAGGTTGACATTCAGCCATTCCCTGTAGTTCCATTAGACACAGCCAGTAGGCCTATGCATACATGTTCTGGTGACTCCTCAGAGACTGGACAGGTGGAGCATGACACATTGATCAGGGTAGTGTGGTTATTGCGTTTTCAGAGTCTGTTGACTCTGACTGTAGCCTAAGTGTAAGTGAGGTGCCCCCACAGGATTGCTGTTAGGGGTGCTTGGAGGAGGCTTGCTGTCCACCCTCCACATGATCCTGGTGTGTCTTTATGTGCCTCTCGATGTATGTTTCAGGCCATCATGGAAGCACAGGTATGTTCCAACAGGGCATCTGAGAACATGCTTAAAGTTGTAGATGTGGCACAGGCAGACATGTATGACTGCCTCCACCATATTGCCAATTCAATGGATCAGATGGATGATATGATGGAACGGGAAGTGTCCGAGAAGGAATGCCTGCTAGGAGGAATATGGCATAGATATGGACATAGGTCAACTTCATCATCTGGTGTTATTCAACTTGGCCATGCCCAATCACACTACCATAGTGGGATGTCTTCCACTGCTCCATCAATGATTGAGGTGTCCTCACCCAGATGTGGTAGGCCATGGTGTCATGGTCTTGGGCATACTCATGAGGAGAGCTCATCCAGCAGGCATCATCCATGTTTAAGTAGTAGCAGCACATCTGACCATGGGCATGGATGTGCCAGTGCAGCTCCTTTCAGAGCCAGTTCTTGCAGTCAGGGTGACGATGATGAACTGTACCTCTACCATACATGGCTCACACCTCTCCAACATAAAAGGACATAAAGCTAGCACAGATCATGGCTGTGTTCTTGCAGACACTCACACACACACATTTCTCCTTGAGTGTCCATACAGACATGCACACAAAAGAGTTACATGGGTCAGTTTTGAGGCTTGCAGCTCATTCAGTCTCAGTGGCCATTTAATAGTTTATCAAAATGTCTGCTTGTCTGCCTTTCTTACTCACATGCACTCAGTACCTTTTGTGTCAGCCTTGGCATCCTGCCCCTGCAAACCACACCCTGTGCAAATGATAACTGTGCCGTATCCTTGATTTTCTATCTTTTGAATTCATTCTTTTGTCTGATGCTCAGGGTCCATAGCTGACTGAGTGCTTAGTATATATGTGTTTGTGATGATCTTTTGAAAATTCTACTGCTTTCTTACAGGTTTTTGTAATGTTTGAATCTTTGATGCATGAGGCGTTTTACTTGACAAGGAGCACATCTATTGAAAGAAGTCAGTGCTGTCACATATTGATGACATTGCTGTAAAAATCACTCACTTTCTACTTAGTTACATTAGCAAGTAACAGTATGCAGGGATACGCCATTCATTTCTGTTCTTAGCCATTTATTTTCCTCTTCCAGGTTCAGTACTTACCTTGTAAGTTCAAAAGTTACAACAGTTTTAATTTGAGGCCGAATCTGTGTGATTCTACCAGTACACAGCCATTACATGGGTAAGTAAAGGCTGTGACCATTGCATGGCAGTAATGTTACTGTATATATGTGCATGGGATGAAGGTTTTACCCAATTAGGTGGTGAGCATGTGTGCTATCCCTTGTCTCGTGGCCAGGGCAAGGGTATATTGTGCACACCTATGTCTGCCTACACCCAGAGCAGCTGGTGGCTCCCCCTCTGACTCATCACCTGTATGTGGCTGTGGTGACCTTGCAGTGGTGGTGTGATCTGTTCCCCTTCCCCTTGGTGTTCCTGCTGAAGCTGTTTTCTCAGGATAATATTGTGAAGGATAGTACAGTCAGTGAAAATTTCTGCACAAGTAGAAAGATTGCACTGTGGGGCTCCCCCAGATGTATCTAGGCATTGGGGCTGTGACTTCAACAACCAAAACACACACTCTATGATATTTCTTGTTCGAGTGTGTGCCTCATTATACCATTCTTCAGTTGGTGTGTGTGTGTTTCTGATGGGTGTCATCAGCCATGGCTCGAATGCATATCCTGCATACCCCAGTAATGACCCTGTGGAATATTCCCCCTAGAGAACCTCTGAAAGAGTTGAGAGTTGTGCCACATATGGGAATGGTAGCTGCCTGGGTTGCCAGTACACACGTCCAGGATGATTCCCTTAATGTAACACATGACCTAGCAGTAAATGGAGTGGAAGCCCTTTCTTTTTGTGTACACCCTTCCCTGAACCTGGAGTGGTGCTTTGATCTCAATGTGTGTGCAGTCTATGGCATCTAGGACTTCAGGAAAGTATGATACAAGGTAGAAATTCTGCATAGTTGCAGCTGTATCCTCAGGTGTATGGGGAAACTGCATGTAATCACTGGCATGCTGTAGCATAGCATTCAGGAACTGATGCAGGATCCTGGTTGATGATGCCTATGACGCACCCAGCATATACCCTGTTAGCCCCTGAAAGGTTCCTGTAGCTAATAAATTAAGTGCTACACATAGCTTAGTTTCTACAGGTGCTGGCTCTGCTTGGTTTGCCCTTGTTCTTAGCTGTGGACAACAGAGGTTGCAGAGTTCCTGTAGTGTGCCTCTATCCACCCTGTAGTGCACTATAATTTCAACCTTATGCAGACCATGAAAAGTTAAGCAGGGTATAAATACCCTTCTCCTTCTTGGCCAAGGTCTATTAGCAGCAGCATTACTTGGGCTTGTTGCACATACCCATGAATAAGCAGCCTCAACATTGTTTCTGTGTACACTAGTTTCCATGGCTGCATCCCAGTAGGTTTTGGAATTCACAGGCAAAACCTGCACTAAGTCTACATGATTGCTTTATAGCTTGTCGAATAGCTCCTCCATCTTGGATTGGTTGATAAGCATACAATTCATCTGCTTATCTTGTAATTAGAATGCCATGATGTTTACCATGTTTGATGGCTCTACATACCATTTAGAGTTTCTTACCAAATACAAAACAGTATGCTATCATGTACGAGTTGTGGTGCGATGCGCACACAGTTTTGGCACACCATGTAGGTTTTTTTGAATCCAGTCCAAAATTTTTTAAGTTATGTTATGATTCATTCAAATGCAGCTAGCCAATAGTTTCAAGAGGTTGGTTTACATCAACTCAGGGAGTCATTAACATTATATACTCATCATGCTGAAACAAACACAATTGGCCTTCTATGCATAATGAGCAGCATTGCAAATCAAATGTGCAAAAAGTTAAGGCCCACAACATGATGAGCAATCTCAGCAAAAGCCCACAAAACAGGTTTGCATACATGTAATAGTAAGGTAGGTCTCAAACTTGTGTATATACAATGTAAACAAAGGCATGCACACATAGAAGTAGAGATCCAGAAGTGAGTATAGAGCAGACAGTTCAATTACAGATACATAAAATAAGAGGAAGTCTACAAACAAGTGGAAAAGGAAGGTTTATACCATTGTATGTAGCATAGAGTGAATTCATGGACATAGGAAACATCAATGGCATTGTCATTTGCATTAAGAAACAAAAGTAGTCAGTAAATGTTCTGAAGAAAATTTAATTATTGGAAAAGATGTGCAAGTAACAAAAGTTTAGAACTTCACATGGGCACATGTATCAAACTCTCAATGCAGGAATATTGGAAAATCAAATACATAAATGTGTGGGCAAACAGAAAACATTATGGAACACCTCTACATACTGCTCCTACAAGTACACAAAGGAAACCATAACAGTTGCGGCTGTTCTGTGCATGCTGTGAAGTGTAGGAAGTCAAACATAAAACAGATCAAAAACATTATAGACTGCACCCTAAAGGTATACATCATAAAAACAGAAATGTCGTGGAACATAAACTAAATTATTATGATGTACAAATTGCTACAGATCTATAAACTATATCAGGTGAGATGTATATACATGGCAGATGTGGGACATGTCAGGAAACCTGTAATAAGATGGAAATCTTGCCCCAAAACAGTCATGTGGAGCGAGTTAATTACTAACTTTATGTATGTCTGTGTGTGAATTTAGCAAGACCACCATTGAAAGTGTTACCCACAAGGAGAAATAATCACAATACATGTGTGCAGTAATTCATCATTGTGTAGCAGCAACTGCTGCATACACTGCTTCAATGTATATCTGATGGGAGTGAAAAGCCTGTGTACATGTGTTAGAGTTGCGGTACACTTGTATTACTTCATGCTGCCACACATAAACAGTTAACACATTAATGACAAAGGAATGATTTGAAGAATTTTTATAGTTGGAACATGACTGCTAAACTGAGCTTTGCTCAAGAAATAGGAATATCTGGATCACAACATTCAACACACCTTGCAGCCAGTTGCAACAGCACATCAGGTTGTCAATAAACTGGGGATACTGCTAGAGTTGACATACATTTTTGACTGGCCTGTGACACTATTGGTGTCCTTGGAACATTTTTCCCAAGCTTCATTGAATGACAGTCAGCAGAGCCATGTTATTGGAGGTAAACTCTCAACAGTT
The DNA here is from genome assembly GCF_019279795.1 of Protopterus annectens. Lineage (NCBI taxonomy): Eukaryota > Metazoa > Chordata > Ceratodontiformes > Protopteridae > Protopterus > Protopterus annectens. Next base: position 1,605,749,483 of record NC_056739.1, read on the forward strand.
TTTACCACAAAATGATAAATGACACTAACTACTCTCCACCAATGATATCTTATGTTACTCAGGGCTGACAAATATGCAATGAGAAATGCAATACACATATAATTAAACTGGGCATGCTTACAAGGAATAACAGCAATTAGGGGATGAAGATCACCCAAACATCTGAAAACATAAAAAAATACATATCCCGTATGTTGAGAAAGCCATTCCAGCATGTTACCAATCGCCTTATTTTTTATATACTTTTGTACACATTTATATAGGGTAGACACTACTGTTTATGAACACATTAGTGTCTAAGTCAAACTGACTGTAGGCCTGTGAAAGTGCTACTGATGCCACAGAAGACATCATAACACAGTTGTAAGAAGGAAAACAATGGCATGGGTAACCTGAGCAGTGAGTTGGAAAGAATATGAGCTACCTTAAAAAGTGTGTATCACCTGAGGGATGAAAAACAGCACCTGTGACAGTGTTCTACTGTGTAGCATTTTACTTATTAGCATATGTTGAATAAGTCATTCTTGTCTATCTCATACTTTT